>NW_022990292.1:246099-324028 GCF_902827175.1 Gymnodraco acuticeps | reverse complement strand
ACACAGGTGAGGAGAGAAAGACTCAGATCTTTACTTGAGTTAAAAGTAGAAGTACTCAGATCTTGTACTTGAGTAAAAGTAGAAGTACTCAGATCTTACTTGAGTAAAAGTAGAAGTACCACAGTGTAGGAATACTCTGTTTCAGTAAAAGTACTGCATTTAAAATGTTCCTCAAGTGAAAGTAGAAAAGTATTCTCATCTAAATATAGTGAAAGTAACGACAGTAAAAGTAGAAGTACTCAGGTATTGTACTTGAGTTAAAGTAGAAGTACTCAGATCTTGTACTTGAGTAAAAGTAGAAGTACTCAGATCTTGTACTTGAGTAAAAGTAGAAGTACTCAGATATTGTACTGCAGTAAAAGTAGAAGTACTCAGATCTTGTACTTGAGTTAAAGTAGAAGTACTCAGATCTTGTACTGCAGTAAAAGTAGAAGTACTCAGATCTTGTACTTGAGTAAAAGTAGAAGTACTCAGATCTTGTACTTGAGTAAAAGCAGAAGTACTCAGATCTTGTACTTGAGTAAAAGTAGAAGTACTCAGATCTTGTACTTGAGTAAAAGTAGAAGTACTCAGATCTTGTACTTGAGTAAAGTAGAAGTACCAGAGTGTAGGAATACTCTGTGACAGTAAAAGTCCTGCATTCAAAATGTTCCCTCAAGTGAAAGTAGAAAAGTATTCTCATCAAATATAGTGAAAGTAGCGACAGTGAAAGTAGTCGTTGTGCAGATTGGTCCATTTCAGAATAATATATATGATATGTTTTATAATGATTGATCATTAAAGTGTTCTCAAAGCTGGTGAAGGTGCAGCTAGTCTGAATGACTTTGTATTCTGCAGGGTAGTGTTGAGATCTCCATATTAGGTTGAATAATTAAAACGAAAGTTAGTTATAATCAAATATAGTCAATTATATTCTTATATAACCCAAAATGAAAATGCTTCATATTTTATGATTTTCTATATTTACAGTATAAACAAAGTGGTTTGTTAAGTTGAGTGTTTGGCCTATAATGGTTTATGGGTGTCAGTGATAAGAGAGAGGCAGTTTCTTCCCTCTCCCCTCACAGCAGTACACAGGGAGGGGGGCTCCGGACTTAAGGAGAAAAACATTGAGGCCTCAAAAAGGTGTTTGTGTCATAGCCGAGAATAATATTTTGCAAGTCCTGCAGAGTAGGGGTCATGACCTTTTTACACAAACATGGGAAGGTGTGTCTTATGACATAGCCATAGAATATGTCTGGTCATGTCCAGTCCTGTACATCAGCGGCCATGCCCAGTTTCCACACATATGGGTATGGGGGAGGTGTCTTTAGGTTTCTATATCCTGTTGTTGAGCATGAAGACACTGGCGGAGAGGGAGCAAGCTGAGAGAGAGGGGGGGGGGTTCCCCTGGTATGCTCTCTCCCGGTAAAGCTCTCTCCCTGAGAGCTGGTGTTTTGCTCCCGGTAAGGTTCTCTCAAACTTGGTAAATATCTCTCAAATGTCTTTGTTGAATGCTGAGTGAATTTCTGGGTTGGATGAGTGGAATGAATTGATGTGTTTGTGAAGGTTAGGCCCGCCATCAGTGAGGAAACTTCCTCCGAATTCATGCGGATAGGTGTGTGTTTTTGAATGTTATTCCCGCCACCTGTCGGAATAAAGGTATGAAATTGATGTGAATTGATTTGGTGAATGAAAGTTTGAATGTGCTTTTTATTATCACCGGTCTTTTATGAGGAAATGCCTCTAAATTCTATCGGGAGATTTAAAAATCACAACTGAATTGGGCAGTTGAAGTTACGATTTAATGTAATAAATGTAAAACTGTGAATTAAAGTTTCATATTAGAACATGATCACAGCATGATAGGTTTAGAATGATTATCATGTTGTAAAGAGAGAAGGTAAAACCCTGTATTAGTTTGGACCCATTTTTCTTCAAATCAACTGATTCCACCTTTTGGATTGGGACAACTTAAAAGACATCTGCGCTCTCCTCTCCTGCTTCAAAGGTAAGACTGCACCCTGCCACACTCACACTTAGGTAGGGCCACACCTCATTACTGATATCAAAATCCTTCGGGATCGCTTCAACAGATTTAGCGGGTCGTCTGAATTGAAACAGCAGTTCATTGAACCTGGTTCTTCAGGAGTTAGTAGAGGTGAGATGTTGCTGACGTTGGTGGATCTGAGCCAAGCAGTAAACTTACATAGACTCAATAACTTCGGTTAGGTCAGTTAGTAGGTCTGAGTCATTTGCCGGAATAAGTTAACAGGCCTCCCGACTCCTACAGTAGCTTGTGAATTTACTCCAGGTGGAACTAAAGTCTGATTTAAGACTAGATTATATTTCACATCCTTCGTCCACATCTGTGAAGTAACTAAAGGTATTATTATGGGATGGCTGTTGTTAGTGGCAGATTGCTGGTGTCGGACACATTTCTGAGGTGATGCAGAACAATGGGAGCGAGTGGGAGGAAACTGCTGCAGCCATCGCCATGGTTACACACATCATGGTAATAACACTCACATTTATCATCTGCTTTATGAACTCCCTTATTACAATAGGAAATACATAACAAATAAATGTCAGGATGGATCAGATTCACCCTGAGTTCTTGAAGTTTGTTTATTCCTCATGCCTCCACAGGATCCCCAGACACCCAGAATATATTGATTTATTGAATTAAATGTCTCTATTTAAAACACTTTGGACGTAGAGAGATGGTGCAGCTGGGCCAGCATGAGACGGTTTATGTAGAAGTGTTTTTAGTCTAGTCACGTGAGACTTGGATTAGACTGCACCAGTTGTTAAACTCTGAAAATATTTACTTTCATTCCTCAATACTTTTCTCGCTGGAGCATGTGAAAAAAGTTACTCTCACAAGGTAGAAAGGGGATTTTTTAGGGATAAGGGATTTCTGAAAATCGAGTTATTCTTGAGAAGTGAGGGGTAAGTGGAGTGAGGTATTTTTTGGAAGACTGTGTCATTTCTGACAAAAAGTCCTTTTCAGTAGTGAGGTCATCTTTCCTTGTTTGTGTTTACAAGTGAAGGCCTTTTTTCAGAGGTAATGTCATTTTTGTTTTCATTTAATAAAAGTATTGAATTTATTTTAAATTGAGATTATGTTTCAGTAGTGGGTTTTTTTTTTAGTTAACGATTTTATGTTATATATATTTTTTCAATAAGTCATTCTTAAAAAGTGTTAAAGGTCCCATGTCATGCTTTTCTGGTTATTACCCGTCCCCTTGTGTTATGAAGGTTGTTCTGCATGTAAACGGTCTGCAGAGTCACTAACCCTCAAAGCACACCCTGTAGCGAGTAAAACTCTAACACAGAGAAGACCTGTCTGCTGCCCCAGAACGCCTCGTTGGACATTTCTCTTTTTTTACATTACATTACTTGTTAGACGCTTTTATCCAAAGCGACTTACACACTCAATACTGTGGGCAATCCCCACAGGAGCAATTTGGGGTGAAGTGTCTCAGAGACACAACGACATGCTGACTGCAGTGGGGTTTGAACCTGTGACCCCCTGACCCCACCACCAAGGCTCTATCCACTGCGTCACACGCCTCCTTTTCCTTGTTTCTTCCGGGATCCAAAATGGACCAATCCGCGGAGATCCTCACACCCCAGGAGGGGTGGGGACCTTTAGCGTACATTTTCAATTAACAGGGTTACCTGGTTGGTAATAGACGAGTTGGGATGGCGGAGAAATGCTCTCCGCAGACCCGTTCTCACAGCGCTATAAACCTTTTTCTTTCTCAATATCAAGCCACACTTATTGTTTTTACTTCGGCTGTGAGTGTGCGTGTGCTCAGGATGAGTTTCGCGCTGTCTCGCTGTCTCGCTGTATCGCCGACACGGAAACCACACCAGTAAGCCAGCTCACTGAGCAGCGAGCCTCGCAACGTCCCGACCAATCAGAGCACACTGGGCTCACAGGGAGGGGGGGGGGGGCAGGGGCTCCAACAAGCCGTTTAGGATAGAGAGTGAATACACATACTTTACAGAGATGCTGTGAGAAACCAATGTGAGTTTGGAACATTGAACAATGTAAATCTATTCTAGTCGACCTCAACAATGGAATTATGATCAGTAGAAATGGGACCTTTAAAAGAAATTGATATGAAATGATAATTTTGGGGGGTAAATGTTCATTTTACAAAAATGTCCACGAATGAAAATCTAGATGTTTCCTTTGTCTTCTGTCTATCTAAAGGCGATGCTTCCCATGTTGTTTTTACATTTGATTGATTTTGCTAACTTATAACTGAACTTAGGAGGCTGTATACCTCTCCTCTAGTGAGTGGACCAGCCCTTCGTATGGTTTTCTGCATGTGGCCCTCGGTGGAAAACAGTTTGGACACCGCTGATTAATATCTAGATGTTACCTCTGTAAAGCCCAATGACTTATTTCCATAACCAGCTTGAAATAGACCCTTCACATTTCCCCTTATTGTAATCAATCTGAGGCTCCTGATGAGCTGCCAACTCAATAGAGTAAACCCTCTGGAGAGCTGGGATGTTTCTTAACGCATATTCAAGTATCAAGAATAATGTACCTACATTTGGTGAATTTACTAACTTATAACTGAACTTAGGAGGCTGTATACCTCTCCTCTAGTGAGCGGACCAGCCCTTCGTATGGTTTTCTGCATGTGGCCCTCGGTGGAAACAGTTTGGACACTCAGGATTAAAATATAAATGTTACCTTAGTTCTGCTTATCCATAACAGTCTGCAACTTACACATTATTTGTCTAATATATCATATTCCTATTACTTGTATTAAGACTCTCCTTGCACTATTTCTATTCTATTTGTATTACTTGCACTATTTTAACTATTGTATCTGTTGTATTGTGTTGCACTGCTGGAGGAGCCTGTGACCTCATATCTTCATTGATATATCTACTAGCTACTGTATGTTCACATGACAATAAAAGCCTTGAATCTAAGGGTGATGCTTCCCCAGTGTAACTCACCGAGGCAGGTGGCCGCCTGGCGTCCGAAGTGCACGGTGTCGAGGCACACGGTGCACTTGGCGGCCCTCATGTTGAGCCCCACGGAGAAGCGGTGCGCCGTGTTGTGGTGCAGACGCTCCCTCTGACTGTCCTTCAGGCGCCGGCTGAACTCTGGACACAGCGGGGGGGGACACAGTGAGGGGGGGGGAAACAGCGAGGGGGGGGGGAACAGTGAGGGGGGGCAGAGAAACACTGACTCCCCATGCCAAAACAACCAAAGGAACGGGGGGGGGGGGATGTTCAGCAGGATGCAGAAGCAGGTAAACTCTGGAGATGATTTATTGATCTGAGTTTGAGCCCACTCTCTGCTGCAAGATATTATCCAGTCTGTTCACCACTGTGTGTTCAGTCTATCACTTTAATGCCACTTTTAGTTTAATTTAAGAGCAAGTTTAAGCACACTTATGCCACAATCCAGATTTCAGTTTTAGAATGCTATGTCAGAAAAAAAAGATTTATAAAATGTTAATTCTCATATATTTTAAAGACTTTTTAAAGATTGATTCAAGACATTTTAATTTCCAATAAAAGCCATGTAATTTGGTGAATTAATTCAATGCCTTTTACGATTCAGGATGTGCTGGAACATTTTCCATAAAACATTTGGTTTCATGCAAAAATAATGACTTGAAGAAAACTGGATAAAATAATCAAATCGATGGATTTATTGTTGTTTTTATTTCACATTAAATCAATTAGTTAGTAATTACTAGGGTTTTTATGTAATATTAATTATTATTATTATTTAGAATCAGAATACTTTATCTGATTATCAAACTTCATCCCAGAAGAAATTGTGGTTTCGTATACAGTTACGTTACCTATAATATCATTATGACACTAAAACTATAATTTATTACAAAATATTACAATTATTTTAAATGTATTTAAATTCATATCCAATAGGCGCTTTCACACCAAGTACTTTGCCGTACTTAGTTCATGAGAACTCGTTAGTTCTGATGAACTAAAGAGCAGATCGCGTTCACACTGGAATAAGTCCCTGAAGGAGGATTAGGCAAATGAAGCCGCTGACGTCACTTCTTCTTCTTCTGCTTTGGGTTTACTGGCAGGCCGCAAACAACTTCACGGCGTATACTGCCGCCCGAAGTCCCCGGCCGGAAGTCCCCGGAGTTGGGGACTGGCTTCAGTAGAAGCTGCTGGGACTCCCATCAGCTTCTACTGAAGCCTTCCGAGTAAACAGACAGAACGCCGACACCTCCTCATCTCCACCGCTCCCATGTTTGCTTTTGTGTTGCCATAAGTTACGGAGCGTCCACACAGCAGCGTGCGTTGACGCTTGGAGGTGGGCGTATCTGAAGCTTGGGGATTTTTTGCGAGCAACGCGACCAACAACCAATCACATGAATCTCCTGCCCCCGACATACAAAGCAATAGCAATGTTAAAACGAAGTAAACTGGATATAAACTCCCCAAACAGGTGAAAACCTACCAGTTTCACCCACTGTCTCTGCCACCTCCCTCCATGCCTCGCTCCTCCGGTTTGTATCCCGGTAGATGAACAGAGACTGATCATACAGCACCGGGTGATTCTCTACCGCTAAAATGAATTTTCCCTCCATTTTTTGAATATGAGGAAATGACCTGCGTAGTCTCTCCCAGCATACACGCGGTTTGATTGGCTAGCGCTTGTACTGGCAGATTTGCATAAACGGGATTTCATTGGCTGACGCTTCTGCCGAGGCGCCAAAAGTTGAACATTGCTCAACTTTTGAAGCCAGCAACGCCAGCAACGCTCCACGTCGCTTCCCAAAATGCAGTTTGGCTAAAAGTGACGTCACCCCATTCAAAGTGAATGGGCAGAAGCGTTGGAAGCTTCAACGCACGCCACTGTGTGGACGGGCCGTTAGTCTCTCTGCGTTTCTGCGCTGGGCTAATGCTAATGCTAATAATGCTAATGCTAGGATAATAAAATGGCGGCTTCACAAAACTTTTTGGGAGTTTTACGGGGCATGGTTTGCAATCCGCCCAGCCAATCAGACATGGGAACCTTTTTCTCCCACGAAAGTACCTGCTCTCTAGCAGGGACGGAAAAGGGGGTGGAAAGGTTCTCATTAACTAATTTCTAGTTCCGGATTTTTTTGGTGTGAACGCACATTTTTGGAACTATATCGGAACTAAACTGGGAAAAGTACTGCGGTGTGAAAGCGCCTATTGATGATTTCAATTTAAAATAAGAATGATCTAGGTTTAACTTTGTCGTTGTAGCGTTGACTGTTTTGTTAACTAAATGACTGAGTAATACCTTTATTGTTTATTACAGAGCGTGGGTTCAAACAGCGCTCAGTGCATGGCAGAGGTAACATCTGTCAGTGTGTGAGAACATCTCAGGTTGGAGTGAAATCTGCAAATCAGATCGGCGTAGCTTCAGCAACCAAGATAACAAAATGCTTCAGATTTATAAAGCTGTGCACTGAGAAGCTGAATGATCGCTCAGGGTTTATACAAAAGAAGTGCAGAGCTTTTCAAATCTGGCCTTTCAAAGGGATGTGGATGAGGCAACGAGGAGACGAGAGGTACAGACCAAACTGCAGAGAGCCCAGTTTGGACCACTTACTTTCAAAAGTGACCCTCCTTCTCTCTGAAAGGTGTGTGAAGGAGAAAGGATAGAAAGAGTCTCATAAGTGATCCGGAGGGAGAGATATCACAGGTGTGTTTTCTAACGTGTGCAGGTGAGGGCCAAGGTGTGTCGAGCATTTGAAGCTGCTTAAATGTGTGTGTGTGTGTGTGTGTGTGTGTGTGTGTGTGTGTGTGTGTGTGTGTGTGTGTGTGTGTGTGTGTGTGTGTTGGGTCCACAGAGCCCCTTAGCCTATCACGTACAATGTGTTGGAGCGCTAGCCAATAGGAGTGTGAATGTTCCATAGTGATGTCACTATGTTCCTGAAGTAAACAAAGGAGTGTTTGCTTCTCTTCCAGTTTCTAAAGTGATTCATCTGCGTGTTTCTTGAAATATTTTTAACTCCAAGCGCATCGAACACGTTTTCTCTGTACTCATTTGAATCAATGTATCAATGTCTGGGAGATAAACCCCTTCTGCAGGAAACAGGGATGTTATCCTTTGCAGACCATTTACATGCACTAAAACCTGTATCACACACTAAGGGAAGGGAAGCCCCCCAAAAGCCTCTCTAAAAAGGCGCGTTGTGGACAGAGAGAAAAGGCTGACTTCAGTAAACCTCCCCCCTTCTCTTTCTCACCCTCGGGTGTGGCGGTGTTCTTCCTGCGCTCAGAGTTGGAGGGGTTCAGGGCGGGGGGGCCCTGCTGGTGCTCAGGAGACTTCACCATGGCCGACAGGATCATCTGCTGCCGAGCGGAGGCCGGGGTCCCAGAGCTCCCGTGGTCCTTATACTGCAGCGCTGGGGACGGAGCATTCAGTCATCACTTCATTATGAGTCGGATGCTTCATCCTGCTGAGCATACTGTCTGCTATGGAAGCCCTGAGACACAAGTTATGACCATAGACTGTATATATAAATGGACGTAGGGTCCGTGACGTCACCCATAGGATTCTGCAGAGTTGCCGAGAAGCCCTTAGGCGGAGTCGGCCACTAACGGCTTCTTTCTCTCTCTTGATCATTATAGTCTCTCTTCTCTTAGTCATTACGGTGCTTCACAGCGGTCTGTCCTACTGTCGTATTGACCTCTGAAATGTCCGAATGGACCAATCAGAATCGAGTATTCAACTAAGCCATGTTTTTAACCCTTAGATGCCCTTAGAGTGACTGGACCCTACACTCTTCCATAAGTGGGTCAAAAAGGACCCGTATTAGAATAATATGTGTTTTTATGCCATTTTTGTCATTTTGGTTCAGAAAGATCACTTATAATATTTAGTATTATATTTTGGTTCACACTAGAAATATTTATATTTAATTTTTCACTATTTATAATTTGACGTTTTTTTTACATTTAGAAAAAAAACGTTTTGAACATATCGATGCAAAGATCTCCGCTATTCTGAGACCCTCACAGTATTCCTGCCCCTTTTCAAGACTCATCTCTTCTCCTCTTGTCTACTCATAGCCCACCCCCCCCCCCCCCCCCCCCCCCCCCCCGTCAATCCATGCCGGTTGATCAAGTTTGAAAGTCCTATACCCCCCCCCCTAACCTTCCCTTATATTGTGAAGTGATGTCCTTGAAAAGCCCTATACAAATATAATGTATTATTATTATTATTATACTGACAGGTTTCAGATCTTGCTGTGTAAAGTAATCTTCCTGAGAGGTGTCACTTGTGATGTCGTCTGTGTGTTCCACAGTGAATGTATTCCTGACAGCAACAGGTGATTAGAATCAAAGGTTCCCAGAGGATCCCATAGGAAATGCATGCGGGTCATTTTCGACCCACTTATGGAAGCTTGGGGTAGCAATGCAAAAACTACAATTTCTTAAAATGTAAGTTTAAAATGTGAATGGCATGATATCCAAAACATGTTTTTGAGGAATAGCTGGAATATGAAATGATACAAAAATGTAATTACAACGATACTTCAAGAAAACCACCTCACCGGGTCCAAGAAGGGTATAGGGGAATTGTTGCGCTTCATCTTCCTGTGGCCGACATGAGTATTACAACAACAACTTTTTTCCACCAATGAGGAACTTTGAAAGATGATCCTGGCAACACGTTTTCTGGGTGTTCGCCAGTCATAAACACAGGGGAAAACTATTTGGATCAGATTTAGAAAATGGATACCCATAGTTTTTTTTCTTTACCCCACTCGCCTTCAGGGCTTCCGTAGTTATCTGTATAGAGTCATCTACGCCCTTCTGCTTCCGCCCCATGGGACCTTATTTCAGAAAAAGTTCGCATTGAATTCAATGGAGAGAGAAAACTTATCTTTCGATCCCGTTTGAATTGTGCCATGAATTACACATATGATGTTTGTCAATCTTAAAAGATAATTTCCGTGTCAAAAAAGTCACAGTTTGTCGTAAAACTGTTGAAATATAAGACTATGAAAAATACGCAACTAGAAAGACTACAAATCCCAGAGTCCCGGTCCCGCATGCTGGCTCTCACGGAACCGACTAACTCCCCTTGTGTGTGTGCACAGCTCTCAACGTGCCCAGACTTGGAGTGATTTTCACCTCTTTTAATACTTTCCGCCTCATTCTGAAAGAAAGAAGTGAAATGTTTCAACGTGACGGCCGTCTTGGTGTTTGTGCGAGACGGGAGATGTAGTTCATTGAGCGCTTCACACAAAACAAAGTGTTACTTCACAGTTTTACGACATATTTAAATGTTTTTGACTTGTAAAATTATCTTTTAAATTGACAAACATCATATGTGTAATTCGTGGCACAATTAAAACGGGATAGAAAGATAATCTTTCTCTCTCCATTGACTTCAATACATACAATCCAAAATAAGGTCCCATGGAGGTCCCCCGGAAAGGGGAGGGACTTCGCCTCTCTATTTCAAAGACAGAGGAAACAAGACTGCGAGAGACAGGAAGTCCTGCAGGACCTCGGAAGGACATATAATATGCTTTTGCAGGCTACGTATACGGCTTATGAGTCTGCTATTAAATCGCTTTTTTGTATTTTCTTGTGTTTTATATTGATTTTCATCGAGTTTTTCAGTCTGTGGCTATACAGTAAGTCTGGTTTTATTGTCTTGTGTTTTAAAAGAATTGTTTTGTCCTATCGGTTTTGTCTAATTATATGTATTGATGTACAGCACGTTGGTCGACTCTGCTGTTTTTAAATGTGCTATATACATAAAGTTGGATTGGATGAGTTTCCCATATCTCAAAGAGAGTCACTCACCCTCCTCCCTCAGGGAGCGCAGCTCTCCTCTCATCTTCTGCAGCGCCTCCTCCAGCTCCGTGCTGCGACTCCTCTCTTTGTCCAGAGCCAGCTTGATGTCGCTGTACTGCAGAGGCACCGGCTGGATGGAGGGCAGCGGGGACACCGGACCCTGACCCTGGACCTGGCTCTGATTCTGACTCTGATTCTGAGCCTGAGCAGCCATGGCAGCCAGAAGGTCTTCCCGACGACGGCCAAACAGACCCTGAGAGGAGCAGGAACAATATTTATTAACGATTAATATGCTCCTTCATTTCCACATGAGTGCTGAGTGTAGTTTCTATGTGGTGATGATCTACAACTATCTCTGAACGGCATAGGATGTCCTGAATTTAAACTTTATATTACATTCATTTTTTTAAACTTGTTAAATTACTTGAATTTTCCGCTTCTATTTTGGGAAGTAATTTGCACTAATATTGATTTCATTTTCATTTTTTCATTTAATCGTTTATTTGAAGAGCACATTGATGAATGCTTTATATATAAATATGGCTTTTATTGTATTTATTTGTTTCATTATTATTATTATTTATTTTACATTTTTAAGCTCTCATCCTTTTATCATTTCATGTGCCATATTTAAAAATTATAATAATTTACAAGCCACTGTTAAATATATATTTGCACATAACACATGAAGACCTGACAAAGAGATGTCAAAATGCAACTCTGAAAACTCTACAAAGCAATGGCATAGTTGGACAAATCTTAGTGCAATGATTGCAAAACTTAAAAAGATTTAAAGTTAGAGAAAATATTGAACAAAAAAACGAAATAATCCGGTTTTTTTTTAAATACAAAAAAACTGGAACAAAAACAATCTCGATGACTGCACAGCTGTTGCAACCTCTGTCGCCTCCTAAAACAAATCAGATTGAAAACATGGAGCTGACCTTCTTCTTCTTGGAGCCCCCGTGCGCCTGGGCCTGCAGGAAGTCGATGAGCTTGGTCTGCTGCGTGATGGTTCCCTCCATCTTCACCTTCTCATGGGAGTACACCGCCTGCAGGTGGAGCTAAGTGAACATCACTACTGCCATGAATGTCTCCTCCAGGACTTCACTTCACACACAGAGGGGGAGGGGGGGGTACGGCAGGGTGCTGGGGGGTAGGACAAAGTGTGGGGGGAGGTGTGTGTGTGTGTATGTGTATTATTATTAAAACAAAGTGACAGAGGGAAACACGACTGCAAGAGACTGGAAGTCCTGCGGGACCTCATCATGATATCTGAGTGTGTGTTTCCTGCACATACAGATTAGAAAGTGTATGCAGGGTTGAAGTACTTTAAATAGTTTCATCAACATGTGAAGATCTGACTATCACCATCATTACAAACACTGTGTATAAACGTGTGTGTGTGTGTGTGTGTGTGTGTGTGTGTGTGTGTGTGTGTGTGTGTGTGTGCAGCACCTGGACGTTCTCCAGCTGGTACTCCAGGTCGGTCCTCTCGGTCTTCAGCAGGTCAGCCTGGTCCAGAGCATCCTGCAGACCCTGGGTCAGCCGGAAGATGTGCGTCTTCTGAGCGTCCGTCTGCTGCTGCAGCTTCTCCTGCTGCGGGGGGACAGATGTTGTTGTGTTACCTTTAACATCTGGACGCTGAACCCTCTTACAACTGATGCTGATATTCAGAGGTGGGAAGTAGTGGAGTACAAATACTTTGTTACTGTACTTAAGTATATTTTTCTGGTATCAGTACTTTACTCGATTACTTGTTTTTCTGACGACTTTTTACTTTGACTTCTTACATGTTGAACCCAAATACCTGTACTTTCTACTTCTTACATGTTGAACTCAAATACCTGTACTTTCTACTTCTTACATGTTGAACCCAAATACCTGTACTTTCTACTTCTTACATGTTGAACACAAATACCTGTACTTTCTACTTCTTACATGTTGAACTCAAATACCCTGTACTTTCTACTTCTTACATGTTGAACCCAAATACCTGTACTTTCTACTTCTTACATGTTGAACCCCAATACCTGTACTTTCTACTTCCTTACATGTTGAACACAAATACCTGTACTTTCTACTTCTTACAATGTTGAACTCAAATACCTGTACTTTCTACTTCTTACATGTTGAACCCAAATACCTGTACTTTCTACTTCTTACATGTTGAACCCAAATACCTGTACTTTCTACTTCTTACATGTTGAACACAAATACCTGTACTTTTCTACTTCTTACATGTTGAACCCAAATACCTGTACTTTCTACTTCTTACATGTTGAACACAAATACCTGTACTTTCTACTTCTTACATGTTGAACTCAAATACCTGTACTTTCTACTTCTTACATGTTGAACTCAAATACCTGTACTTTCTACTTCTTACATGTTGAACCCAAATACCTGTACTTTCTACTTCTCACATGTTGAACTCAAATACCTGTACTTTCTACTTCTTACATGTTGAACACAAATACCTGTACTTTCTACTTCTTACATGTTGAACCCAAATACCTGTACTTTCTACTTCTTACATGTTGAACTCAAATACCTGTACTTTCTACTTCTTACATGTTGAACCCAAATACCTGTACTTTCTACTTCTTACATGTTGAAACACAAATACCTGTACTTTCTACTTCTTACATGTTGAACTCAAATACCTGTACTTTCTACTTCTTACATGTTGAACACAAATACCTGTACTTTCTACTTCTTACATGTTGAACACAAATACCTGTACTTTCTACTTCTTACATGTGAACCCAAATACCTGTACTTTCTACTTCTACATGTTGAACTCAAATACCTGTACTTTCTACTTCTTACATGTTGAACACAAATCCTGTACTTTCTACTTCTTACATGGTTGAACACAAATATACCTGTACTTTCTACTTCTTACATGTTGAACTACAAATACCTGTACTTTCTTACTTCTTACATGTTGAACACCAAATACCTGTACTTTCTACTTCTTACATGTTGAAACACAAATACCTTTACTTTCTACTTCTTAACATTTGAACACAAATACTGTACTTTCTTCTACTTCTTACACTGTTGACACAAATACCTGTACTTTCTACTTCTTCTCTTACATGTTGAACTACAAATACTTACTTTCTACTTCTTACATGTTGAACACAAATACCTGTACTTTCTACTTCTGTACATGTTGAACAGCAAATACCTGTACTTTCTACTTCTTACATTTGAACACAAATACCTGTAACTTTACTACTTCTTACACTTTGAACACAAATACCTGTACTTTCTACTTCTTACATGTTGAACTCAAATACCTGTACTTTCTACTTCTTACACTTGAACACAATACCTGTACTTTCTACTTCTTACAATGTTGAACTCAAATACCTGTACTTTCTACTTCTTACATGTTGAACTCAAATCCTGTACTTTCTACTTCTTACATGGTGAACCCAAATACCTGTACTTTCTACTTCTTACATGTTAAATAACACAAATACCTGTACTTTTCTACTTCTTACATGTTGAACTCAAATACCTGTACTTTCTACTTCTTACACTTTGAACACAAATACCTGTACTTCTACTTCTTACATGTTGAACACAAATACCTGTACTTTCTACTTCTTACATGTTGAACACAAATACCTGTACTTTCTACTTCTTACATGTTGAACACAAATACCTGTACTTTCTACTTCTTACATGTTGAACTAAATACCTGTACTTTCTACTTCTTACATGTTGAACACAAATACCTGTACTTTCTACTTCTTACATGTTGAACACAAATACCTGTACTTTCTACTTCTTACATGTTAAACACAAATACCTGTACTTTCTACTTCTTACACTTTGAACCCAAATACCTGTACTTTCTACTTCTTACATGTTGAACACAAATACCTGTACTTTCTACTTCTTACATGTTGAACACAATACCTGTACTTTCTACTTCTTACATGTTGAACACAAATACCTGTACTTTCTACTTCTTACATGTTGAACACAAATACCTGTACTTTCTACTTCTTACATGTTGAACCCAAATACCTGTACTTTCTACTTCTTACATGTTGAACCCAAATACCTGTACTTTCTACTTCTTACATGTTGAACCCAAATACCTGTACTTTCTACTTCTTACATGTTGAACCCAAATACCTGTACTTTCTACTTCTTACATGTTGAACTCAAATACCTGTACTTTCTACTTCTTACATGTTGAACTCAAATACCTGTACTTTCTACTTTCTTACATGTTGAACCCCAAATACCTGTCTTTCTACTTCTCACATGTTGAAACTCAAATACCTGTACTTTCTACTTCTTACATGTTGAACACAAATACCTGTACTTTCTACTTCTTACATGTTGAAACCCAAATACCTGTACTTTCCTACTTCTTACATGTTGAACTCAAATACCTGTACTTTCTACTTCTTACATGTTGAACCCAAATACCTGTACTTTCTACTTCTTACATGTTGAACACAAATACCTGTACTTTCTACTTCTTACATGTTGAACTCAAATACCTGTACTTTCTACTTCTTACATGTTGAACACAAATACCTGTACTTTCTACTTCTTACATGTTGAACACAAATACCTGTACTTTCTACTTCTTACATGTTGAACCCAAATACCTGTACTTTCTACTTCTTACATGTTGAACTCAAATACCTGTACTTTCTCTACTTCTTACATGTTGAACACAAATACCTGTACTTTCTACTTCTTACATGTTGAACACAAATACCTGTACTTTCTACGTCTTACACTTTGAACACAAATACCTGTACTTTCTACTTCTTACATGTTGAACTCAAATACCTGTACTTTCTACTTCTTACATGTTGAACACAAATACCTGTACTTTCTACTTCTTACATGTTGAACACAAATACCTGTACTTTCTACTTCTTACACTTTGAACACAAATACCTGTACTTTCTACTTTCTTACATGTTGAACTCAAATACCTGTACTTTCTACGTCTTACACTTTGAACACAAATACCTGTACTTTCTACTTCTTACATGTTGAACTCAAATACCTGTACTTTCTACTTCTTACATGTTGAACACAAATACCTGTACTTTCTACTTCTTACATGTTGAAACCCAAATACCTGTACTTTCTACTTCTTACACTTTGAACACAAATACCTGTACTTTCTACTTCTTACATGTTGAACTCAAATACCTGTACTTTCTACTTCTTACACTTTGAACACAAATACCTGTACTTTCTACTTCTTACATGTTGAACTCAAATACCTGTACTTTCTACTTCTTACATGTTGAACTCAAATACCTGTACTTTCTACTTCTTACATGGTGAACCCAAATACCTGTACTTTCTACTTCTTACATGTTAAACACAAATACCTGTACTTTCTACTTCTTACATGTTGAACTCAAATACCTGTACTTTCTACTTCTTACACTTTGAACACAAATACCTGTACTTTCTACTTCTTACATGTTGAAACACAAATACCTGTACTTTCTACTTCTTACATGTTGAACACAAATACCTGTACTTTCTACTTCTTACATGTTGAACACAAATACCTGTACTTTCTACTTCTTACATGTTGAACTAAATACCTGTACTTTCTACTTCTTACATGTTGAACACAAATACCTGTACTTTCTACTTCTTACATGTTGAACACAAATACCTGTACTTTCTACTTCTTACATGTTAAACACAAATACCTGTACTTTCTACTTCTTACACTTTGAACCCAAATACCTGTACTTTCTACTTCTTACATGTTGAACACAAATACCTGTACTTTCTACTTCTTACATGTTGAACACAAATACCTGTACTTTCTACTTCTTACATGTTGAACTCAAATACCTGTACTTTCTACTTCTTACATGTTGAACACAAATACCTGTACTTTCTACTTCTTACATGTTGAACACAAATACCTGTACTTTCTACTTCTTACATGTTGAACACAAATACCTGTACTTCTACTTCTTACATGTTGAACCCAAATACCTGTACTTTCTACTTCTTACATGTTGAACCCAAATACCTGTACTTTCTACTTCTTACATGTTGAATCCCAAATACCTGTACTTTCTACTTCTTACATGTTGAACCCAAATACCTGTACTTTCTACTTCTTACATGTTGAACCCAAATACCTGTACTTTCTACTTCTTACATGTTGAACCCAAATACCTGTACTTTCTACTTCTTACATTTTGAACACAAATACCTGTACTTTCTACTTCTTACATGTTGAACCCAAATACCTGTACTTTCTACTTCTTACATGTTGAACCCAAATACCTGTACTTTCTACTTCTTACATGTTGAACTCAAATACCTGTACTTTCTACTTCTTACATGTTGAACTCAAATACCTGTACTTTCTACTTCTTACATGTTGAACTCAAATACCTGTACTTTCTACTTCTTACATGTTGAACTCAAATACCTGTACTTTCTACTTCTTACATGTTGAACTCAAATACCTGTACTTTCTACTTCTTACATGTTGAACCCAAATACCTGTACTTTCTACTTCTTACATGTTGAACCCAATACCTGTACTTTCTACTTCTTACATGTGAACTCAAATACCTGTACTTTCTACTTCTTACATGTTGAACCCAAATACCTGTACTTTCTACTTCTTACATGTTGAACTCAAATACCTGTACTTTCTACTTCTTACATGTTGAACTCAAATACCTGTACTTTCTACTTCTTACTGTACATGTTGAACTCAAATACCTGTACTTTCTACTTCTTACATGTTGAACTCAAATACCTGTACTTTCTACTTCTTACTGTACATGTTGAACCCAAATACCTGTACTTTCTACTTCTTACATGTTGAACCCAAATACCTGTACTTTCTACTTCTTACATGTTGAACACAAATACCTGTACTTTCTACTTCTCACATGTTGAACCCAAATACCTGTACTTTCTACTTCTAACATGTTGAACTCAAATACCTGTACTTTCTACTTCTAACATGTTGAACACAAATACCTGTACTTTCTACTTCTAACATGTTGAACACAAATACCTGTACTTTCTACTTCTCACATGTTGAACCCAAATACCTGTACTTTCTACTTCTCACATGTTGAACACAAATACCTGTACTTTCTACTTCTCACATGTTGAACCCAAATACCTGTACTTTCTACTTCTAACATGTTGAACTCAAATACCTGTACTTTCTACTTCTAACATGTTGAACACAAATACCTGTACTTTCTACTTCTAACATGTTGAACTCAAATACCTGTACTTTCTACTTCTAACATGTTGAACACAAATACCTGTACTTTCTACTTCTAACATGTTGAACACAAATACCTGTACTTTCTACTTCTCACATGTTGAACCCAAATACCTGTACTTTCTACTTCTAACATGTTGAACTCAAATACCTGTACTTTCTACTTCTTACATGTTGAACTCAAATACCTGTACTTTCTACTTCTTACATGTTGATCCCAAATACCTGTACTTTCTACTTCTTACATGTTGAACCCAAATACCTGTACTTTCTACTTCTTACATGTTGAACTCAAATACCTGTACTTTCTACTTCTTACATGTTGAACCCAAATACCTGTACTTTCTACTTCTTACATGTTGAACTCAAATACCTGTACTTTCTACTTCTCACATGTTGAACACAAATACCTGTACTTTCTACTTCTAACATGTTGAACTCAAATACCTGTACTTTCTACTTCTTACATGTTGAACCCAAATACCTGTACTTTCTACTTCTTACATGTTGAACTCAAATACCTGTACTTTCTACTTCTTACATGTTGAACCCAAATACCTGTACTTTCTACTTCTCACATGTTGAACACAAATACCTGTACTTTCTACTTCTAACATGTTGAACTCAAATACCTGTACTTTCTACTTCTCACATGTTGAACACAAATACCTGTACTTTCTACTTCTTACATGTTGAACTCAAATACCTGTACTTTCTACTTCTTACATGTTGAACTCAAATACCTGTACTTTCTACTTCTTACATGTTGAACTCAAATACCTGTACTTTCTACTTCTTACATGTTGAACTCAAATACCTGTACTTTCTACTTCTTACATGTTGAACACAAATACCTGTACTTTCTACTTCTTACATGTTGAACTCAAATACCTGTACTTTCTACTTCTTACATGTTGAACTCAAATACCTGTACTTTCTACTTCTTACATGTTGAACACAAATACCTGTACTTTCTACTTCTAACATGTTGAACTCAAATACCTGTACTTTCTACTTCTTACATGTTGAACTCAAATACCTGTACTTTCTACTTCTTACATGTTGAACTCAAATACCTGTACTTTCTACTTCTTACATGTTGAACTCAAATACCTGTACTTTCTACTTCTTACATGTTGAACACAAATACCTGTACTTTCTACTTCTTACATGTTGAACTCAAATACCTGTACTTTCTACTTCTTACATGTTGAACTCAAATACCTGTACTTTCTACTTCTTACATGTTGAACTCAAATACCTGTACTTTCTACTTCTCACATGTTGAACCCAAATACCTGTACTTTCTACTTCTAACATGTTGAACTCAAATACCTGTACTTTCTACTTCTTACATGTTGAACTCAAATACCTGTACTTTCTACTTCTTACATGTTGAACTCAAATACCTGTACTTTCTACTTCTTACATGTTGAACTCAAATACCTGTACTTTCTACTTCTTACATGTTGAACTCAAATACCTGTACTTTCTACTTCTTACATGTTGAACTCAAATACCTGTACTTTCTACTTCTAACATGTTGAACTCAAATACCTGTACTTTCTACTTCTTACATGTTGAACTCAAATACCTGTACTTTCTACTTCTTACATGTTGAACCCAAATACCTGTACTTTCTACTTCTAACATGTTGAACTCAAATACCTGTACTTTCTACTTCTCACATGTTGAACCCAAATACCTGTACTTTCTACTTCTCACATGTTGAACCCAAATACCTGTACTTTCTACTTCTAACATGTTGAACTCAAATACCTGTACTTTCTACTTCTCATATGTTGAACCCAAATACCTGTACTTTCTACTTCTCACATGTTGAACTCAAATACCTGTACTTTCTACTTCTCTCATGTTGAACTCAAATACCTGAACTTTCTACTTCTTACATGTTGAACACAAACACCTGTACTTTCTACTTCTCACATGTTGAACACAAATACCTGTACTTTCTACTTCTTACATGTTGAACTCAAATACCTGTACTTTCTACTTCTTACATGTTGAACTCTAATACCTGTACTTTCTACTTCTTACATGTTGAACTCAAATACCTGTACTTTCTACTTCTCACATGTTGAACTCAAATACCTGTACTTTCTACTTCTTACATGTTGAACACAAATACCTGTACTTTCTACTTCTCACATGTTGAACACAAATACCTGTACTTTCTACTTCTTACATGTTGAACTCAAATACCTGTACTTTCTACTTCTCTCATTTTCCAAACAGCTGGTTCCTTTAGTCTGAATGTGTGTTTGATGCGTGATCATTATTCTTTAGAGTCATTGCGTGCCTATTGATTTGAACACGATCCGTGTATCCATCATTTCCTGCTCTTCTCTAAAGAAGAGGGACCAATGGAAACGTTGTCATGTTGCCGTTGTTCAGCATGGAAACATTCATTAGCTAACAATGACATTATTGTTCTATTAATATAAAGGGAGGTCAGGTACTCTTTAAAACAGCTGCTAGTTATGGGTACTTTCTACTGAAGTACATTTCAAAGCCTCTTTACTTTCACTTGAGTGAAGAAGTTTAGTCAGTACTTCTACTTTCACCAGAGTATTTTTAAACACAAGTATCTGTACTTCTACTTGAGTAAAGGATGTGTGTACTTTGGCCACCTCTGCTGATAGAGAAGCACGGTTTAAATCCAGCAGACGAATTAGAAGGCAGATCAAAAAAATCACTCAAAACCCACCTGTTCAACACTGCATTCATTCTCTGACCGCCCCCCCCCCCCCCCCCCCCAACCCCGTTTTTGTTTGTCTCCTTAAGCGTTTCCTTTGTGTTTGTGTTACTCTATTTCAAAGCGTCTTTGAGTCAAAGCGCTATATAAGTGTCATGTATTATTATTATGTTAATTTTGTTTTGTATTCATAATGAAATGATTAAGTGATAATGCTTTTGCCCCTTAATTGAGTCAGGATGAAAACAGCTAGATTAGATGAAGGAATAAATGATGCTTTTAAAAGTGTTATAAATTAATTTGCTAATTGTTTGTTTAAAGTGCTTTGCCTTTTATCTCAAAAACGAAGCACATTTGCATGAATTGGTTCGGATGATGGAACAAAGGGCAGCAGGAGTCCACTGCCACAGGTTATGAAGTTTAGGGATCGGCGATGATAAAACAGGAAATTATCTACTATCTGTGTCGGCTGAAATTAATCTACATTGTGCGTTCCTTGCTACTTCTTTGACTTCATCAATAAAAACATTACAATACAATATTTATTTTCAAATGATATCAAGTAAATCTCCTTTTATCAGCCCACACTTCATCAGTGTCTCGCTGAAGGCTCTTTGAGCAGGTCTTCTCTCACTGATCGTGCTGGTATGTTAAATGTTTGTTTGTTCTCGTGTGTTGTGTCTTGATGTCTGTCTGTTGAAGTGACGCATGGAGCTGCTGGGATGCATGGAGCTGCTGGGATGCATGGAGCTGCTGGGATGCATGGAGCTGATGTGACGCATGGAGCTGATGTGACGCATGGAGCTGATGTGACGCATGGAGCTGATGTGACGCATGGAGCTGATGTGACGCATGGAGCTGATGGGATGCATGGAGCTGCTGGGATGCATGGAGCTGATGTGACGCATGGAGCTGATGGGATGCATGGAGCTGATGTGACGCATGGAGCTGATGTGACGCATGGAGCTGATGTGACGCATGGAGCTGATGTGACGCATGGAGCTGATGTGATGCATGGAGCTGATGTGATGCATGGAGCTGATGTGACGCATGGAGCTGCTGGGATGCATGGAGCTGCTGTGATGCATGGAGCTGATGTGACGCATGGAGCTGATGGGATGCATGGAGCTGATGGGATGCATGGAGCTGATGGGATGCATGGAGCTGATGTGACGCATGGAGCTGCTGGGATGCATGGAGCTGATGTGACGCATGGAGCTGCTGGGGATGCATGGAGCTGCTGGGATGCATGGAGCTGATGGGATGCATGGAGCTGATGGGATGCATGGAGCTGCTGGGATGCATGGAGCTGATGGGATGCATGGAGCTGATGGGATGCATGGAGCTGATGGGATGCATGGAGCTGATGTGACGCATGGAGCTGCTGGGATGCATGGAGCTGATGTGACGCATGGAGCTGCTGGGATGCATGGAGCTGATGGGATGCATGGAGCTGATGTGACGCATGGAGCTGATGTGACGCATGGAGCTGATGGGATGCATGGAGCTGCTGGGATGCATGGAGCTGATGGGATGCATGGAGCTGATGTGACGCATGGAGCTGATGTGACGCATGGAGCTGATGGGATGCATGGAGCTGATGTGACGCATGGAGCTGATGTGACGCATGGAGCTGATGTGACGCATGGAGCTGACATGGAGCTATGTGACGCATGGAGCTGATGTGACGCATGGAGCTGATGTGACGCATGGAGCTGATGTGACGCATGGAGCTGATGTGACGCATGGAGCTGATGTGACGCATGGAGCTGATGTGACGCATGGAGCTGATGTGACGCATGGAGCTGATGTGACGCATGGAGCTGATGGGATGCATGGAGCTGATGTGACGCATGGAGCTGATGTGATGCATGGAGCTGATGGGATGCATGGAGCTGATGTGACGCATGGAGCTGATGGGATGCATGGAGCTGATGTGATGCATGGAGCTGATGTGACGCATGGAGCTGATGGGATGCATGGAGCTGATGTGACGCATGGAGCTGATGTGACGCATGGAGCTGCTGGGATGCATGGAGCTGATGTGATGCATGGAGCTGCTGGGATGCATGGAGCTGATGGGATGCATGGAGCTGATGGGATGCATGGAGCTGATGTGACCGATGGAGCTATGTGACCTGGAGCTGAGTGACGCATGGAGCTGATTTGACGCATGGAGCTGATGTGACGCATGGAGCTGATGTGACGCATGAGCTGATGTGACGCATGGACTGGGCCTGTAGTGACGCATGGAGCTGATGTGACGCATGGAGCTGCTGGGATGCATGGAGCTGCTGGGATGCATGGAGCTGATGTGACGCATGGAGCTGATGTGACGCATGGAGCTGATGTGACGCATGGAGCTGATGTGACGCATGGAGCTGATGTGACGCATGGAGCTGATGTGATGCATGGAGCTGCTGGGATGCAAGGAGCTGCTGGGATGCATGGAGCTGATGTGACGCATGGAGCTGATGTGACGCATGGAGCTGATGTGACGCATGGAGCTGATGTGACGCATGGAGCTGATGTGACGCATGGAGCTGATGTGACGCATGGAGCTGCTGGGATGCATGGAGCTGATGTGACGCATGGAGCTGATGTGACGCATGGAGCTGATGTGACGCATGGAGCTGATGTGATGCATGGAGCTGATGTGATGCATGGAGCTGATGTGACGCATGGAGCTGATGTGACGCATGGAGCTGATGTGACGCATGGAGCTGCTGGGATGCATGGAGCTGATGTGACGCATGGAGCTGATGTGACGCATGGAGCTGATGTGACGCATGGAGCTGATGTGATGCATGGAGCTGATGTGACGCATGGAGCTGCTGGGATGCATGGAGCTGATGTGAAGCATGGAGCTGATGTGACGCATGGAGCTGATGTGACGCATGGAGCTGATGTGACGCATGGAGCTGCTGGGATGCATGGAGCTGCATGGAGCTGCTGGGATGCATGGAGCTGCTGGGATGCATGGAGCTGCATTGAGCTGCTGGGATGCATGGAGCTGCTGGGATGCATGGAGCTGCATGGAGCTGCTGGAATGCATGGAGCTGCTGGGATGCATGGAGCTGCTGGGATGCAAGGAGCATTTCAGACTTGACCCTTAAACGATTATCGAATCGTATAAATATTTTTTTCATGAACCCTCATTTCTTTTTTACAGTTTTTAAATCAGAGACTAAATATATTTCTTGAGGGTAATTCAATAAATACATGTCTGTTAAGTCCCTTTAACTTCTTGTGTCGAATATTTGTACATGATGCCTTGGATAAAAACATATAAGCCCATGGCAGTGATGTGGGATGGCGCACCTCCTCCAGCAGCCTCTGCTTCAGATCCCTCTCTCCCTCCAGCTTCTGCTGCAGACTGTGGGCGTTCATCTCCAGCATGGCGTGCTTCTTCTCCAGATCGTTCATCTGAGAGCAGGAAGAAAGAAACTCTTCACATATATATATAAAGAGGTGGGAAGTAGTGGAGTACAAATACTTTGTTACGTTACTTAAGCAAATTTTTCTGGTATCAGTACTTTACTCCACTACTTATTTTTCTGACGACTTTTTACTTTTACTTCTTACATGTTGAACACAAATACCTGTACTTTCTACTTCTTACATGTTGAACACAAATACCTGTACTTTCTACTTCTTACATGTTGAACTCAAATACCTGTACTTTCTACTTCTTACATGTTGAACACAAATACCTGTACTTTCTACTTCTTACATGTTGAACCCAAATACCTGTACTTTCTACTTCTTACATGTTGAACTCAAATACCTGTACTTTCTACTTCTTACATGTTGAACCCAAATACCTGTACTTTCTACTTCTTACATGTTGAACTCAAATACCTGTACTTTCTACTTCTTACATGTTGAACTCAAATACCTGTACTTTTTACTTCTCACATGTTGAACTCAAATACCTGTACTTTCTACTTCTCACATGTTGAACACAAATACCTGTACTTTCTACTTCTTACATGTTGAACACAAATACCTGTACTTTCTACTTCTTACATGTTGAACTCAAATACCTGAACTTTCTACTTCTTACATGTTGAACACAAATACCTGTACTTTCTACTTCTTACATGTTGAACACAAATACCTGTACTTTCTACTTCTTACATGTTGAACTCAAATACCTGTACTTTCTACTTCTTACATGTTGAACCCAAATACCTGTACTTTCTACTTCTTACATGTTGAACACAAATACCTGTACTTTCTACTTCTCACATGTTGAACTCAAATACCTGTACTTTCTACTTCTTACATGTTGAACTCAAATACCTGTACTTTCTACTTCTTACACGTTGAACTCAAACACCTGTACTTTCTACTTCTTACATGTTGAACCCAAATACCTGTACTTTCTACTTCTCACATGTTGAACTCAAATACCTGTACTTTCTACTTCTTACATCTTGAACTCAAATACCTGAACTTTCTACTTCTTACATGTTGAACTCAAATACCTGAACTTTCTACTTCTTACATGTTGAACTCAAATACCTGAACTTTCTACTTCTTACATGTTGAACTCAAATACCTGTACTTTCTACTTCTTACATTTTGAACACAAATACCTGAACTTTCTACTTCTTACACGTTGAACTCAAACACCTGTACTTTCTACTTCTTACATGTTGAACCCAAATACCTGTACTTTCTACTTCTCACATGTTGAACACAAATACCTGTACTTTCTACTTCTTACATTTTGAACACAAATACCTGTACTTTCTACTTCTTACATGTTGAACTCAAATACCTGTACTTTCTACTTCTTACATGTTGAACTCAAATACCTGTACTTTCTACTTCTTACATGTTGAACACAAATACCTGTACTTTCTACTTCTTACATGTTGAACTCAAATACCTGTACTTTCTACTTCTCACATGTTGAACCCAAATACTTGTACTTTCTACTTCTTACATGTTGAACCCAAATACCTGTACTTTCTACTTCTTACATGTTGAACACAAATACCTGTACTTTCTACTTCTCACATGTTGAACTCAAATACCTGTACTTTCTACTTCTCACATGTTGAACTCATATACCTGTACTTTCTACTTCTTACATGTTGAACCCAAATACCTGTACTTTCTACTTCTCACATGTTGAACTCATATACCTGTACTTTCTACTTCTCACATGTTGAACTCAAATACCTGTACTTTCTACTTCTCACATGTTGAACACAAATACCTGTACTTTCTACTTCTTACATGTTGAACTCAAATACCTGTACTTTCTACTTCTCACATGTTGAACCCAAATACCTGTACTTTCTACTTCTTACATGTTGAACCCAAATACCTGTACTTTCTACTTCTTACATGTTGAACACAAATACCTGTACTTTCTACTTCTCACATGTTGAACTCAAATACCTGTACTTTCTACTTCTCACATGTTGAACTCATATACCTGTACTTTCTACTTCTTACATGGTGAACACAAATACCTGTACTTTCTACTTCTTACATGTTGAACTCATATACCTGTACTTTCTACTTCTTACATGTTGAACTCAAATACCTGTACTTTCTACTTCTCACATGTTGAACTCATATACCTGTACTTTCTACTTCTTACATGTTGAACACAAATACCTGTACTTTCTACTTCTTACATGTTGAACTCATATACCTGTACTTTCTACTTCTTACATGTTGAACTCAAATACCTGTACTTTCTACTTCTTACATGTTGAACTCAAATACCTGTACTTTCTACTTCTTACATGTTGAACTCAAATACCTGTACTTTCTACTTCTTACATGTTGAACTCAAATACCTGTACTTTCTACTTCTTACATGTTGAACACAAATACCTGTACTTTCTACTTCTTACATGTTGAACTCAAATACCTGTACTTTCTACTTCTTACATGTTGAACTCAAATACCTGTACTTTCTACTTCTCACATGTTGAACTCAAATACCTGTACTTTCTACTTCTTACATGTTGAACTCAAATACCTGTACTTTCTACTTCTTACATGTTGAACTCAAATACCTGTACTTTCTACTTCTTACATGTTGAACTCAAATACCTGTACTTTCTACTTCTTACATGTTGAACACAAATACCTGTACTTTCTACTTCTTACATGTTGAACTCATACCTGTACTTTCTACTTCTTACATGTTGAACTCAAATACCTGTACTTTCTACTTCTTACATGTTGAACTCAAATACCTGTACTTTCTTCTTACTACATGTTGAACTCAAATACCTGTACTTTCTACTTCTTACATGTTGAACCCAAATACCTGTACTTTCTACTTCTTACATGTTGAACTCAAATACCTGTACTTTCTACTTCTTACATGTTGAACCCAAATACCTGTACTTTCTACTTCTCACATGTTGAACTCAAATACCTGTACTTTCTACTTCTCACATGTTGAACACAAATACCTGTACTTTCTACTTCTTACATGTTGAACCCAAATACCTGTACTTTCTACTTCTTACATGTTGAACTCAAATACCTGTACTTTCTACTTCTTACATGTTGAACTCAAATACCTGTACTTTCTACTTCTTACATGTTGAACACAAATACCTGTACTTTCTACTTCTCTCATTTCCCAAACAGCTGGTTCCTTTAGTCTGAATGTGTGTTTGATGCGTGATCATTAGTCATTGCCTATTGATTTGAACACGATCCGTGTATCCATCATTTCCTGGTCTTCTCTAAAGAAGAGGGACCAATGGAAACGTTGTCATGTTGCCGTTGTTCAGCATGGAAACATTCATTAGCTAACAATGACATTATTGTTCTATTAATATAAAGGGAGGTCAGGTACTCTTTAAAACAGCTGCTAGTTATGGGTACTTTTTACTGAAGTACATTTCAAAGCCTCTTTACTTTCACTTGAGTAAAGAAGTTTAGTCAGTACTTCTACTTTCACCAGAGTACTTGAGTAAAGGGTGTGTGCACTTTTGCCATCTCTGTATATATATATCCGTCAGAGTGAAAAAGCTTACGGTGTCGGTGAGGCTCTCAGCCTGGATCTTCTGGTCTTTGAGCGCCTGCTGCAGGGCCACGATCTCCGCTTGGTGCTCCTTCACCGCCTGCTCCACCGCCAGACGAGACTCCGAGCTGCGCTGCTCTGAACGAAGCCTGGAGCGTGAAACATAAATACATTGTTTATAAAGTTACTTTAAAGAAGCCTTATTAGGTTTTGGGCGGTTTTCCCTTTCCGGTAGCGTGTTATAGGTGTTAGCATGTAAATGGTCTGCAAATCCCTGTGTGCCCTCCAGAGGTAGTGTATAGTTCCCCAAAAACACCTTCATTGGACTTTTTTTACTTCCGGGAACATAATGACATCACTATGGAACACTCGCTACTGGATAGGCTAAGGGACGGCACATATCTAAGAGGTTCACCAATCATGAATTGAGAATAGATCCGACCCGCATCTTCTTTGTTTTACCCAGAACCGAACCCGAAAAAAAATGTTTGAAAAAATACCAAATACGAATCACTTTTTTTGCTGGTCACCCGTCGGGTACCCGCCCCGATGCAGGACTCTGGTCTGTAGCTGTAAATGCTAATGAGCTGCTGCTGGCCACGCCCCTCTGAGAGATGATTGGTTAAAAATAACACAATGGTGCTCTAGGAGGAGATTCAGGTGATAAGGGGGGGGGGGGGGGGGGGGGGGGGGGGGGGGGGGGTTACCTTGGTTGCTGATTGGCTAACGGTTACACAAGACAACACATCGCCATAAAGTGGCCAAAATCTGATCAGCTCATTTTCAGACAGGTTTTAACTTTTTATATAAATGGATCAGGACAAAAAGAGAGAGAATCTTTGTTCCTGAAACTTTCAGAGTCTCTTTCCACAGAGGGGACACATGTTGATGTAGAAGAGACATGAAGAAGAGGGGACACATGTTGATGTAGAAGAGACATGAAGAAGAGGGGACACATGTTGATGTAGAAGAGACATGAAGAAGAGGGGACACATGTTGATGTAGAAGAGACATGAAGAAGAGGGGACACATGTTGATGTAGAAGAGACATGGAGAAGAGGGGACACATGTTGATGTAGAAGAGACATGAAGAAGAGGGGACACATGTTGATGTAGAAGAGACATGAAGAAGAGGGGACACATGTTGATGTAGAAGAGACATGGAGAAGAGGGGACACATGTTGATGTAGAAGAGACATGAAGAAGAGGGGACACATGTTGATGTAGAAGAGACATGAAGAAGAGGGGACACATGTTGATGTAGAAGAGACATGAAGAAGAGGGGACACATGTTGATGTAGAAGAGACATGGAGAAGAGGGGACACATGTTGATGTAGAAGAGACATGACAAAGTGGATTTTGCATAATAGGCGACCTTTAAAATAGTCACAAAACCCAATTTCCCCCTGTGATAAACTAAGTATTCTGCAGCCTTTCCAGGTATTTCTGCAACTTCTCCTTCGTTTTAGTCTAAAAACCTTATTAATATGCTTTTCGTGTACACAGTTCTCATCACACGCCTTCTGCCAACACCAACTCAGAAAATAATTTCATATAGTTCCCAGAATACCTTTTGAGAAAGCCTGGAGAATATTGCCAAACTTGTTGCATTCAGTGTGTGGGCGGAGGGAGCTGATCCAACACTGATAGCAACAGCAACATCCACAGCAAAGAAATTAAGATATTTCTCCTGCCTTTACAAATAAAATCATAACCCTTTCTCACATTTCTTAAGGTTTAAATTACATAATGGATTACTGTACACACTATATGTGCTCTGACGTCGATTAATCTTTCAGTTTGACTAAACTCTGAACTCTGCCCCTTTTGAACTGATGTGCTTTATTTACTTCTTAAATTATGTTTCTCGTTTTTTTTTTTTGTTTTTTTTTTTTTTTTAAATGGTGTTTGTTGATGTTGTTTGTTCTTTTGTTCTCTCTGTACAAAGCAAGATCACCTTGGGAAAATACAAATTCATTCATACATCTCCCACGTGGCAGCAAAACTAAATGTTTTAGTTTTGTCCAGTAAATCTCAGTGAAAATAAAACTCAACACCAAATGGACTTACTAACCTACAAACCATCCAACCAACTTGCGTAACTACTTCCATCCATCCGACATCCAAACCACCAAACAACCATCCATACATCAACCCAACCGACCTAACTTTCGATTCAATCTACCGACATACTGTCCATCTATTCCATCCATCCATCCATCTATCAAACAAAACCAAACAAACAAACAACCATTTATCCATCCATCTATTCATGAATCCATCTAACCATCCCTACATCCATAAGCCAACCATCCATCTATCCAACCAACCAACCAACCAACCAACCAACCAACCAACCAACCAACAATACAACCGTCCATTTATAAATCCATCCATCCATTTATAAATCCATCCATTCATCCATCCATCCATCTATCCATCCATCCATCCAACCAACATACCTACCAACCAACCAACCAACCAACCAACAATACAACCATCCATTTATAAATCCATCCATTCATCCATCCATCCATCTATCCATCCATCCAACCAACCAACATACCTACCAACCAACCAACCAACCAACCATCCACATATTCATCCATGCATTTAACTAACTAACTAACCAACCAACCAACCAACCAACCAACCAACCAACCAACCATCCCTCTGTCTCCAACCTACTGTACATACCTTCTTATTTATTTTCATACGTTAAATTAAATGTAGTCTATAAATGTCATTAATAGTGGACGTGAGTAACCTGTTCTGTTTCTCAGTGTCCAGCAGTCTCTGGATGTCTCTGGTTCTCCTCTCCGCCTGGTTCTTCTCGTCCTCCAGAGTCGACCTCCAGGCTTCCCACTGCCTCTCCTTCTCCAGCAGCTCGTCGTTCAGGGTCTCCAGCTCCAGCACCTGCTCCTCCAGCATCGTGCAGGTGGTCTTCAGGGTCACCAGGTTCTGAGGCAAAACAGGGTTTATATAAGAAATACCTTTTATACCCAAACTGTACCAAGTAAATATATCAAGTCAGTCATTGACAGCAATAAACACAGCTTTATAAAGGAGAGAAAGGATGTCATATATATTCATGGGACAAACATCCCTCTAATATTAAAAAATACTCAACATGTTAAGCACAATATATTGCTAAGAAATATAAATAAATAAGAGTACAAAAATACCACACTTATAAAATGGACTGACCAATTGAATTAGCAGTGACAATATTAAAGGAAAAAAAGTAGACCTACGGAAATTACATTGAGTGACGATAATATTAATGAATACATCAATACAACCAATACAAAAATATATACAACGGAAAACTAATAATACAATACATAAATAAATAAATACAAATTATTAATAACATATAAAGTGGAAACACACCAGGCCCCTGAATTTCCATTATATTCCTTTCAGACATTTTATTAAATATAAGTTTATGAATAAAAAGTGTTTTATGTGCAAATTATCTGAGGGAGAAACCCTTCACTTGACCCTTGATTATTTTGTTGGTCTTTTCTCAGCACATTAAGCGGGGGGCTTAACATGTGCTGAGAAAAGTAAAATAATACTAAACTAAATAATCAATTTTCAAATATTTACTTTACGGAATTTTGGTATCACAGCCTCAAATAAACACTAGTTTATTGACTGTGTGTGTTTTCAGGAGAGTATTTTAATTAAAGGTTTTGTACTGTAACCAACCAGCCAACCGACAATATCCATATCCAATCCATCCATCCATCCATCCGTCCATATAGATATCCATCCATCCATCCATCCATCCATCCGTCCATATAGATATCCATCCATCCATCCATCCATCCGTCCATATAGATATCCATCCATCCATCCATCCATCCATCCATCCGTCCATATAGATATCATCCATCCATCCATCCATCCATCCATCCATCCATCCATCCGTCCATATAGATATCCATCCATCCATCCATCCATCCATCCATCCATCCATCCATCCATCCATCCGTCCATATAGATATCCATCCATCCATCCATCCATCCATCCATCCATCCATCCGTCCATATAGATATCCATCCATCCATCCATCCATCCGTCCATATAGATATCCATCCATCCATCCATCCATCCATCCATCCGTCCATATAGATATCCATCCATCCATCCATCCATCCATCCATCCATCCATCCATCCATCCATCCATCCGTCCATATAGATATCCATCCATCCATCCATCTGTCCATATAGATATCCATCCATCCATCCATCCATCCATCCATCCATCCGTCCATATAGATATCCATCCATCCATCCATCCATCCATCCATATAGATATCATTACAAATATATCATAAATAAAGCCAACAGGGATTTTGAATAATATTCTAATTAGGATATTTACCTTCAGTTTAAAGAACAACTCCTAAACTGTAATTATAAAACCAGCCCTGGTGCTCCTGTGGATTTATTTACATGCATATCTGGGCACAGCGCATTTTGTTATGCACATGCATACACAAAGTGTTTTACAACGCCGCGATTTAGACAGAGCGGTGGGGATAAATATAGCACCGCGGCCTCTGAAGTCCAACGCTTCACAGCTGACACGACCTGGGAGTGATGGGGATGACACATCCCTCCCACACATCCCTCGTCTATGACTTCCATCGCTGGTTACACAACCAGCAGGACACCCACACACAGATCCTCCCACAGGGCAACACACACACACACACACACACACAAACAAAACCTCCTCTCTTTGTTTCTCTCTGCAGCCAGCATACAGCTCGTAACATTACAGCCATGTTCGCAGGGTGTCTGCTGCGTGATTTACACTTAAGACTGTCAGGAGGGAGGTGTGCAGATCAGCTGTCAGAGGTAGAGCGGAGATATCACATAATGTGGGGAAGTGGAAACCTGGTGTCTGACGGGCGGTGAGTGGGAAGCAGGGGGAAAGAACTTTCTCTATCTCAGAAAACTGTGGCTTCTTCTTTTTCAAAAGTGTATTGAATCTTTCATAGAACAAGGAAATAATTGTTGTCACACTGCATTAAAAAAAACACTTCCCCAGGGTCCTGGCAAAGACATTATAAGGCATGGTTTGCATAACAAAACAGTACATCAGCAATTGAATGGAAATAGTGTTTGGACTACTGATTTTGGGCAAACTATTTTCTGTGTCCAGAAACTTTCCCAACGAGTATCGTCATCATTTCCATCGCCTTCCATCATAGTAAGCATAGCCTCGTAGGACGCAGCCTCAACCATTGCATTGCCGACCAATTCCTTCGAGTCCGGAGACTTGTCTGTTTTCCAACGTCTCAAGATAATTCTAGAAGCGGTCATCAAACCAATCATGATAACAGAAAATGCACTATTTGAAATATGTGTATTTATTCTTCAACATCTTCAACCTCATTCAAAAATGTAACCATGGCCTATAGTGATTGGTTCAGAGCATAGCTGTGAACTGTGATAAACAAACTGGTTTAAAAATAAGCCTTTTGATTTCCCCCACAATTTATTAGAAAATGTGATGTTTGAAAAGTTGCAAAAATACAGAAAAGCTATTTACCAGCGTTTCCTTGAACTGGTTGTTCACAGCAGAGTCAGAAGTAGGTACTAGACAACCATACGCAAGGCTTTCATTGTGAAGTCAACAAAGGGTAAGAACTGTGTATTGCAAACAAAACAAGATGGAGTGCTCCTAAAACATCGACAAGATCAACATGGACTTTAAGAATGATTCAAAAAATGAAATGTGTGTCAGCTTAGATATTATAGTTTCATACTGTCTGGGCAATATAAATATATATCTGCGCTAACAGCTGGCTTCGTCATGTGCTGGCTACGTCAGAATTGATTCAATGAAGGCGTTTCTCTGCATCCTATTTAGCCATTAACAAACATTTCCACTAAGGCTGTATCCATAGGTAAAAAGCAGTGGGGTGTTTGCATTAGTATTCAGATCCAAGACACATTTGTACAGCTTCTTCCGTGGCCTATGCTTCACCAGTTCATTAAGTGTCATGAAAATTAATGTCCAAAAATATGCTTGTATGTTAGCAACAAATGCAAATCAATTCATCCTTCATGCCAAATATGAAGAACTTCCCTCCAGGTGTTTTTAGAGATATCATGTTCACCAACATGGGATGGATGGACTCTTAACATAGTGCTCTAAGCGGCAGAGGCACCATTTAACAAACTACTTGTTGTACACACACACACATACACATACACACATACACATACACACATACACACACCATGTATACATCACTTCAGGGGACATTACATTGACTTACATGCATTTCCTGGAGACTTATCCTAACCTTAACCATAACCAACACATGCCTAACCCTAACCCTAACCAAGTCTTCACACTAAAATTAATGATTCCCCTTATGGGGACCTCCAATTTGTCCCCATAAGGGAGGCGAGTCCCCACACGTGACTATGTAAACAGATGTAGGTCCCCACAAGTATAGTAATGATAGGCCACACACACACACACACACACACACACACACACACACACACACACACACACCACACACACACACACACACACACACACACACACACACACACACACACACACCACACACACACACACACACACACACACACACACACACACACACACACCCACACACACACACACACACCACATCACACACACACCACACACACACACACACACACACACACAACACACCACACACACACACACACACACACACACACACACACAGCCCCCGTACCTGTTTCTGGTTGTTGAGGTGCATCTCGCGGTCGGCCACCTCCCTCCTCAGCCGGTCCACGTCCTGGCCGAGGTGCAGCCGGTCCTCCCGCTCGTCTGAAGCCTCGTCCAGCTGCTTGGAGAGGTAGAAGTTCTGCCGGTTCAGCTCGGCGTTATCCTGCGTCAGCGCCGTCAGCTGCTCCTCCAGATCTGTGATCACCTGCAGGATGGACACACATTATCTCAGGATCAAATCAAGTCGAAAGTCAACTTTGTTGTCATTCTTTCAGTTTGTGTGGACAGACAGAGAGATCGAAATACCGTTTCACACAATAGAAAAATACAAATATATATTAAAATATGTATAAAATCACAAACAAATGGGAAACTGAACAGTGACCGAGGTATAATACAGATCACAACAATCAGACGAAGCCCGAAACATTAAAAACTGTCACGATCTGTCTTTATGGTGTTTTGTCTTGTCTAGATCTGTTTTTGGTTTTCTGTCTGCGTTGTGTCTTGTCTAGATCTGTTTTTGGTTTTCTGTCTGCGTTGTGTCTTGTTTAGATCTGTCTGTGGTTCCCTGTCGTTAGTTTCCCTGGTGTGTCTGATTACCCGATTGTGTTCACCTGGTGTCCCTGTGTTATCTCCTCCCTCCTCACCTGTGTCTTGTTTGTGTGATTAGTCTTGTGTGTATTTAAGTTCTGGTTTTTCTGTCTGTCTTTGTCGGTTCGTCTTGTGTCATGACTAGTTTGTCGGTGAGTGTTCTGTTTTGTCTTTGTTTATATCCCTAGCCTTGAAATAAAGGAATGTTCACGTTAATCTGCATTTGGGTCCTACCTGCTTCACACACCGTAACAAAATACGATGTTTAGCAACTCCTTTGATAAAAAGGGGATCACAGCATCTTGATAAGTTATTGTACTTAACGTTGTTTCGGATTGTACGGACAATTTAAGTTAATGCAATGTTTTGAATAATTTGTACGGCAGTGAAATTGACCTCTTTTATCTGCTAGTTAAAAGACAGGAAAATAAACAAGGCACCCAAAATATATAGTATATCACTTAAAACAAACATAATAAACAATAATCAGGGTTCCTTCATTAAATTCAACCCTTTAGGATTGTTTCCTTTGGGTTTGTCTCACCAAATGGTTACTGAAAGTGAAATAATGAAGTCTTAAATACTTACTGTAATGCATACAAGAGATACATACCCTGTTCCCCTTCTAAATAAAGTACATGTTTGTCACAGACGACACGTAGACTGCAAAAGGGTCTGGAAAAGGATTCTCTAACCTTTACGTTAATGTACATTTTATACAATTTGCAGGCATAATAAAAAGAGCATAATGCACTGAATGTGTGCGACAATCATTTCAATAGGCTGCTTCAGGAAAGGTTCTTGCTTCAAGGTTGTGGTTTTGTTCAGTGCAACAGCCCTTCCCCTGCAGAAGGTCTCTCTGACAGCTTGTGATCATCATTTCCCCGCTTGCAGATACATCTTTTCATTAGATAGATCTAAGGTTAGCCCTAACCCTCTGACCCCAGGTTATTTACACGCAGATAAAGGTCTCTCTTTTCATTCTGCGTATTGTTTCTCATCCTCACAAGTCGGCCACTCCACTGCTGCATGAATACATGAAGCAGATATCTGGGTTAGTGATATAATGCAGAGATCATCCCAGTGTAATGTCTCCAGCCGAGCAGCCAGCCAATCATCTCATCAGTCTGTTCCTCCAATCAGCCCTCAGACTCCTGTCTAATCACAATCATAATAGATTACATTTGTATAGCGCCTTTCAAGGAACCCAAGGCCGCTTTACACGGGGAACAAACAAACAAGAAGGGCAAATAATAAAGTAACATTTGAATGAATAGCAGCGAGACGAGGGTTAAAGACTCTCGTGGGAAACATGTCTAAGGCAAGGCAAGTTTATTTATACCGCACCTTTCAACACAAGGCAATTCAAAGCGCTTTACAAAAAGACATTAAGAGCATTAAGAACCATATTATAAAATGGCATTTAAAAACACGCATTGAAAAGCAAAGATAATAAAACAAGAATAACTATTGGAGCCATTTTTTGTGTTGATAATAAATGTATTATTTCCTAATTAATTTAGATCTTAATATATTGTTTCAATTTAGGAATTAGTATTGAATTAAATATTCTGAGAATAATTTGGATTTATTGTGATCAATCAGCTGTTATATTTCATTTCATTTGTATTTGTTCCGCTCACGGTACGCAAAACCCAATGTACAATAATTGCCAACAAAACATGTCTCTACAAACACACTATAGAGAGGCGAAGCCCCTCCCCTTTCCGGGGGACTTCCATGGGACCTTACTTTGGATTGTATGTATTGAAGTCAATGGAGAGAGAAAGATTATCTTTCCATCCCGTTTGAATTGTGCCACGAATTACACATATGATGTTTGTCAATTTAAAAGATAATTTTGCAAGTCAAAAAAATAAATATGTGTCGTAAAACTGTGAAGTAACAATTTGTGTGAAACCGCTCAATGACCTACATCTCCCATCTCGCACCACACACCCAGACGGCCGTCACGTTGAAACATTTCACTTCTTTCTTTCAGAATGAGGCGGAAAGTATTAAAAGAGGTAAAAATCACTGCAAGTCTGGGCACGTTGAGAGCTGTGCACACACAAGGGGAGTTAGTCGGTTCCGTGAGAGCCAGCATGCGGGACCGGGACTCTGGGATTTGTAGTCTCTTATATTTCAACTGTTTTCCGACAAACTGGGACTTTTTTTACACGGAAATGATCTTTTAAATTGACAAACATCATGTGTGTAATTCGTGGCACAATTCAAACGGGATCGAAAGATAATCTTTCTCTCTCCATTGACTTCAATACATACTTTTTCAGAAATAAGGTCCCATGGGGGAAGCAGAAGGGCGGGACTTCGCCTCTCTATTGAGCGAAAAGGAGCAGGGAGAAGAAAACAATCTGATATGACCTTTTCTAAAAGAAATGTAAATAAATAGAAATAGATGGTCTGATGGTTTTTTTTCACAGCCTAACATAACAGTATCTTAGGATACTAAGAGAAACACAAAAAACACTTATTTCCCACTTGACGGTTAACGGAAAGAAATAAAACATAACATTCCTATATAAGGAAGGGGTGGGACTGAGCCTCAGGCTGGATCCGCCAAAGGAAGGCAAATAAATCAGCGCCTACAGAGTTTTATTTGGACTGTTTTTAACGTGTGAGTCAAGAAGCGGAGCCGTGTTAATGTGGCACACTTTTAAATATCCTACAAGAATGAGCAACGACAATAACAAAGGAACATGAATACAAGTTACAGAGCAGTGTGAGATGTGAATAGTTCAATTAAAAGCAGCGGCAAAAAGAAAAGTCTCCAGCCTGGATTTGAAAGTAGTAAGAGTCGCAGCGGACCGGCAGGTTTCTGGGAGCTTGTTCCAGATGTTTGGAGCATAGTAACTGAACGTCTCCGTGCACAACTTCCATGTGGCGTAGGGGGGAAGAGGCAAAGCTTTTAAGCCCGTGAATGAGCAGCTACATACCGAAGGCGGGGCGAGGAAGTGATGCTCCGGGAAAATGTCTGTCATTTGAATCTGAACAGCAGCAGCTTTAAAGAAAGTCACATCGGGGCGTTGCATCCTGCTCAATACAAACGGCTCAATGGATGGAAGAGAAGGATGAAAGGAATATGAAAAGGTTAGAAAAGTGTCAAAAGAACTATCATTTCACGGGAAGACTAGGTGTGGAGGAATGTGAGAATCTGGTTAGGGATATTATCAAATATCTGGAACAAACTCCCAGAAACCTGCAGGTCTGCTGCAACTCTGACTGCTTTTAAATCCAGGCTGAAGACTTTCTTTTTGCCGCTGCTTTTAATTTAATTTAATTGATTGATGTGGATAATATGCTGCATGTATTTAATATTTCTCTCTTAATCCAGTCTAAAACACTTACTGTAATGCATACGAGTAACAACAACTTCTACATACTGATATACACCTGAACATCAGCAGGAGAGGACTCTTTAAAGTAGAGACACTACATACTGATATACACCTGAACATCAGCAGGAGAGGACTCTTTAAAGTAGAGACTACATACTGATATACACCTGAACATCAGCAGGAGAGGACTCTTTAAAGTAGAGACACTACATACTGATATACACCTGAACATCAGCAGGAGAGGACTCTTTAAAGTAGAGACACGACATACTGATATACACCTGAACATCAGCAGGAGAGGACTCTTTAAAGTAGAGACACTACATACTGATATACACCTGAACATCAGCAGGAAAGGACTCTTTAAAGTAGAGACACTACATACTGATATACACCTGAACATCAGCAGGAGAGGACTCTTTAAAGTAGAGACACTACATACTGATATACACCTGAACATCAGCAGGAGAGGACTCTTTAAAGTAGAGACACTACATACTGATATACACCTGAACATCAGCAGGAGAGGACTCTTTAAAGTAGAGACAACTACATACTGATATACACCTGAACATCAGCAGGAGAGGACTCTGTAAAGTAGAGACACTACATACTGATATACACCTGAACATCAGCAGGAGAGGACTCTTTAAAGTAGAGACACTACATACTGATATACACCTGAACATCAGCAGGAGAGGACTCTTTAAAGTAGAGACACTACATACTGATATACACCTGAACATCAGCAGGAGAGGACTCTTTAAAGTAGAGACACTACATACTGATATACACCTGAACATCAGCAGGAGAGGACTCTTTAAAGTAGAGACACTACATACTGATATACACCTGAACATCAGCAGGAGAGGACTCTTTAAAGTAGAGACACTACCTACTGATATACACCTGAACATCAGCAGGAGAGGACTCATTAAAGTAGAGACACTACATACTAATATACACCTGAACATCAGCAGGAGAGGACTCTTTAAAGTAGAGACACTACATACTGATATACACCTGAACATCAGCAGGAGAGGACTCTTAAAGTAGAGACACTACATACTGATATACACCTGAACATCAGCAGGAGAGGACTCTTTAAAGTAGAGACACTACATACTGATATACACCTGAACATCAGCAGGAGAGGACTCTTTAAAGTAGAGACACTACATACTGATATACACCTGAACATCAGCAGGAGAGGACTCATTAAAGTAGAGACACTACATACTGATATACACCTGAAACATCAGCAGGAGAGGACTCTTTAAAGTAAGAGACACTACATACTGATATACACCTGAACATCAGCAGGAGAGGACTCTTTAAAGTAGAGACACTACATACTGATATACACCTGAGCATCAGCAGGAGAGGACTCTTAAAGTAGAGACACTACATACTGATATACACCTGAACATCAGCAGGAGAGGACTCTTTAAAGTAGAGACACTACATACTGATATACACCTGAACATCAGCAGGAGAGGACTCATTAAAGTAGAGACACTACATACTGATATACACCTGAACATCAGCAGGAGAGGACTCTTTAAAGTAGAGACACTACATACTGATATACACCTGAACATCAGCAGGAGAGGACTCTTTAAAGTAGAGACACTACATACTGATATACACCTGAACATCAGCAGGAGAGGACTCTTTAAAGTAGAGACACTACATACTGATATACACCTGAACATCAGCAGGAGAGGACTCTTTAAAGTAGAGACACTACATACTGATATACACCTGAACATCAGCAGGAGAGGACTCTTTAAAGTAGAGACACTACATACTGATATACACCTGAACATCAGCAGGAGAGGACTCTTTAAAGTAGAGACACTACATACTGATATACACCTGAACATCAGCAGGAGAGGACTCTTTAAAGTAGAGACACTACATACTGATATACACCTGAACATCAGCAGGAGAGGACTCTTTAAAGTAGAGACACTACATACTGATATACACCTGAACATCAGCAGGAGAGGACTCTTTAAAGTAGAGACACTACATACTGATATACACCTGAACATCAGCAGGAGAGGACTCTTTAAAGTAGAGACACTACATACTGATATACACCTGAACATCAGCAGGAGAGGACTCTTTAAAGTAGAGACACTACATACTGATATACACCTGAACATCAGCAGGAGAGGACTCTTTAAAGTAGAGACACTACATACTGATATACAACCTGAACATCAGCAGGAGAGGACTCTTTAAAGTAGAGACCTACTACATACTGATATACACCTAAACATCATCAGGAGAGGACATCTTTAAAGTAGAGACACTACTACATACTGATATACACCTGAACATCAGCAGGAGAGGACTCTTTAAGTAGAGACACTACATACTGATATACACCTGAACATCAGCAGGAGAGGACTCTTTAAAGTAGAGACACTACATACTGATATACACCTGAACAGCAGCAGGAGAGGACTCTTTAAAGTAGAGACACTAACATACTGATATACAACCTGAACATCAGCAGGAGAGGACTCTTTAAAGTAGAGACACTACATACTGATATACACCTAACATCAGCAGGAGAGGACTCTTTAAAGTAGAGACTACTACATACTGGATATACACCTGAACATCAGCAGGAGAGGACTCTTTAAAGTAGAGACACTACATACTGATATACACCTGAAACATCAGCAGGAGAGGACTCTTTAAGTAGAGACACTAATACTGATATACACCTGACAAGCAGCAGGAGAGGACTCTTTAAAGTAGAGACACTACATACTGATATACACCTGAACATCAGCAGGAGAGGACTCTTAAAGTAGAGGACACTACATACTGATATACACCTGAACATCAGCAGGAGAGGACTCTTTAAAGTAGAGACACTACATACTGATATACACCTGAACATCAGCAGGAGAGGACTCTTTAAAGTAGAGACACTACATACTGATATACACCTGAACATCAGCAGGAGAGGACTCTTTAAAGTAGAGACACTACATACTGATATACACCTGGAACATCAGCAGGAGAGGACTCTTTAAAGTAGATACACTACATACTGATATACACCTGAACATCAGCAGGAGAGGACTCTTTAAAGTAGAGACAACTACATACTGATATACACCTGAACATCAGCAGGAGAGGACTCTTTAAAGTAGAGACACTACATACTGATATACACCTGAACATCAGCAGGAGAGGACTCTTTAAAGTAGAGACACTACATACTGATATACACCTGAACATCAGCAGGAGAGGACTCTTTAAAGTAGAGGCACTACATACTGATATACACCCTGAACATCAGCAGGAGAGGACTCTTTAAAGTAGAGACACTACATACTGATATACACCTGAACATCATCAGGAGAGGACTCTTTAAAGTAGAGACACTACATACTGATATACACCTGAACATCAGCAGGAGAGGACTCTTTAAAGTAGAGACACTACATACTGATATACACCTGAACATCAGCAGGAGAGGACTCTTTAAAGTAGAGACAACTACATACTGATATACACCTGAACATCAGCAGGAGAGGACTCTTTAAAGTAGAGACACTACATACTGATATACACCTGAACATCAGCAGGAGAGGACTCTTTAAAGTAGAGACACTACATACGATATACACCTGAACATCAGCAGGAGAGGACTCTTTAAAGTAGAGACACTACATACTGATATACACCTGAACATCAGCAGGAGAGGACTCTTTAAAGTAGAGACACTACATACTGATATACACCTGAACATCAGCAGGAGAGGACTCTTTAAAGTAGAGACACTACATACTGATTACACCTGAACATCAGCAGGAGAGGACTCTTTAAAGTAGAGACACTACATACTGATATACACCTGAACATCAGCAGGAGAGGACTCTTTAAAGTAGAGACACTACATACTGATATACACCTGAACATCAGCAGGAGAGGACTCTTTAAAGTAGAGACACTACATACTGATATACACCTGAACATCAACAGGAGAGGACTCTTTAAAGTAGAGACACTACATACTGATATACACCTGGACATCAGCAGGAGAGGACTCTTTAAAGTAGATACACTACATACTAATATACACCTGAACATCAGCAGGAGAGGACTCTTTAAAGTAGAGACACTACATACTGATATACACCTGAACATCAGCAGGAGAGGACTCTTTAAAGTAGAGACACTACATACTGATATACACCTGAACATCAGCAGGAGAGGACTCTTTAAAGTGAGTAGGATATGTCCTCGTTGGCCCTTGCTGCAGACCGGCTGTCTTTCTGTCAACAGACAGACTAACGGATGAACCAACACAGCAACATCTTTGCAGCAGGGCAGAAATAGAAAGACTCATTTCTATCTGTGCAGATTATAGAGATGGTTGGCCAGCTGAATGCATGGACAGAGCTTCCTGAACAGTTTGTGAGTGGGAGGATCTCAGAAGTAGGACACTGGCAGAAATGAAGACCATAATGATGTCTATTCAAGGTAAATGAGTTTGAAGGAACTCAAATTCCTTTAACGTGACAACATCACCTCCTCAAGGTTAGTGGGGCACTAATAATAATATAATAATAGTTACAGTATGAATAGTCTAGGGACTGAGAAAACTGTACACATGTCAGTGTGCTTGAACCTTACCTGTGTAGCAACAAAAATAAAGTTACTTAGAAAAACATTTGGGATTAAAACATACTTAAACACAGCTCTCATTGCAAAATAAACACATTTGAAGGGATACTAAACAACACATTTACTTTTAACTGTTTAATAAACTGTATTTTATTGGACTTGATGGACTGTGAGATGCTTTGCTATCTAATTAAAAACAGTTAAAGTTGAGTACAAGACAACAAAAAGCACGTCAACAAATCCTGTCACTGATCCTCCTGGGCTTCTGTTGGCAATGAACGCTCACAGAGTTGTTAATTTGCACAAATGGTGTTGTGAAAACAAAGCAATTCAATTGGGAATTGAAGTGCTACTTGGGTACAAAAAAAGAGTCTATTTGGAACAGTATTTCTCACCCAGCTCGACTGGATTCTCAATCATTGCTTTGTTAAGAAAGGTTATAGATAGTACCTGTTATATTTTTAGTACCAATTAAGCTGAGGCTCCAAGCTAACTGAGGAAATAAAAACACTGATGACAAAAAATCGTCACCAGCGCTCCGTGGAACATCCCGGAAAAAACCTGCAGCTTTAATTCGCAAACTACCACTAAACACTTTTTACACTTAAAGAACATTTAAAAAGCAAATAGCAGCTAGCAAAAGTGTGTCGTATACCACGTGATAGAGCGCAGTGTTGTTTACGCACAGCCAGCCACTGATTACCTTCATCAGATCTGATAAACAGCTGCAGTCTAAACTCTGCACACATCATCGCGGGTATTACTTCAGATTCTGCTTTTATGATGAAAGGTGGGGTAAGTTTGAGAAACCGGCTCGAGATACACTTTTTGTTCAATGAATATCTGAAGTGCTTTGACAACAAATCCATACAAATATCATCTGTGGAAGCCGCAGTACTGTAAAAAGCTCGACCAATCATCTGAGCCGGCCCGGCTAAAGTAACTGGATGGCCTACCTGCCTGTCAGCCTTCCATCTGTGCACAAACTTATCTCGTGCCCTCATTGGTCATGTGCGCGTTCGTGTGTGTTGGAGGAGGGGCTCTGTGAGGAAGTGGCAGATTTGTTCCGGCTGTGTATTTTCAAATTCTAGCGATCTCGAGCTGGTTTCTCCACAATGACCTACCCCACCTTGAAGGAGACGTCCGGTCACCATGGTGCGTCATATAGTCTCTTTCCGACATGGAAAAGTTACGTTTTGGGCACAGCTGTAGTGCCAATAGATGTGTGTGTATTGACAACAGTGGACTTGATCACGTACAATATGCAGCATGTGTACGGCCGCTTACGTGAACTGCAAATAATGTTTTTCTGCAGAGAGAAAAGTCCAGGAGTTTCTCCGGCAGCACTACACACTGAAATGCAGTAATCTGAACTCATGATACTATCAAAGATATCTTTACTAGGGAAGTAACAACCACATTTTTGCTAAGCTCTGTTGCCTCTAAGTGTGCAACTTAAATGGTGATGTTCAAAAGGAAAAACACATAATTACATGCATGCCCTGGACTACCGGCCATTCTGTCATTCTCAAGAACAAACGCAGAGTGCCAATCCGCCCCTGATCCATGGTCCTACTTATTACACGATAACCACAAAGAGCACCAAAGGAAAATCTAAAAATGTCACATTAAATCACTTAATTTCCCCCATTCATGATATTCTTTACGAAAAACCAATATCTAATATAGGCTCTACAGTTTAGAATATAATACTGTGCTTATCTTTGACCACAAATGATCCTGGATGAAAAGGAATAAGAAGTCTAAAATCACAGGAAGTCACTTATATATTATTATTATGATGATTATACATATTGTCCTAATGAAGCCTGATTTACCCAGGAGTGACAGACACACATATGGACGGAGATATTGCGGCAGCTTTAGGTTGGGATGTGTGACGATGTGTGAAGAAAGTGAAGCTGTGTGTTAGTGGAAAGAGAGAGAGCAGCTTACCGCACAGCTGTCTCTCAAGACGTCAAACTTGCGTTGAATCTCGTCTCTGTGAGCCTGCAGGAAACAACAAGAGAGAAGAAGAGTTAACAGCCGAGGAGACGTCACCTTCACTCAGAGAGAAGATCTCACATATCTTATATATATATCATATAATATCAGTGTGTTTATATGTATGTATTTGTGTCTAGATATTGAGCTTTAGCAATACTGTATGTAACTATGGTCATGGCAATAAAGCTATAGAATTTAAATTGAATTGAGAAGACGGTATTTGATCGGGAAAATCTCAAACACATTGAAGTCGTTACAGTCATAATGTCCCTTCAGATGACTTTACTGTCCATTACGTTTACAGAGAATGGAAATGTGTCTTTAAATGACATCTTAAAGTCCTAAAGTGACTAATAATAAAAGTGCTGAGTGGATTGTTCTTCCACTGGCGTGTCGTCCATTAAAATCTGACGTCAGAGCATGAAACACTAGTATTAGAAATCAATAATGAAAAAGTGTATAAAAGAAAGGCTGTATAAAATGTCTTAAGGGACCCAAAGGTAGAAACAGGCTGTATGACGAGTCAGAACTGCTGAACAGACTTAAAACAGTGCTTGATTAAAAGGCAGAGGCACCTTCATTCAATTCAATCAGGAGAGACTTCCTTTTGTTTAAAGAACATTTATTGACACATGTCATATGATAAATGTTAAAGGTCCCATGTCGTGCTTTTCTGATTATTACCCGTCCCCTTGTTGTTATGAAGCTTCTGCATGTAAACGGTCTGCAGAGTCACAAACCCTCAAAGTACACCCTGTCGCGAGTAAAACTCTAACACAGAGAAGACCTGTCTGTGCTGCCCCAGAACGCCTCGTTGGAGATTTATCTTTTTTCATTGTTTACTTCCAAATGGACCAATCCTCGGAGCTCCTCACACACCAGGATCCCTTGGCTAACTAACAGGGAGTCCCATTGACTTGCATAGAGCTCCCTGAACGCTGGTAATAGACGAGTTGGGATGGCGGAGAAATTGTCTCCGCAGACCCATTCTCACAGCGTTGCAAACCTTTTTCTTTCTCAATATCAAGCCACACTTATTGTTTTTACTTCGGCTGTGAGTGTGTGTGTGTGCTCAGGATGAGTTTCGCTTGTTCTCGCTGCATCGCCGACCCGGAAACCTGTCCGCTCTTTGCAGCAGCTCGCAGCAGCAACGAGCCTCGCAACGAGCCTCGCAACGAGCCTCGCAACGAGCCTTGCAACGTCCCGACCAATCAGAGCACACTGGGCTCACAGGGGGGGGGGGGGGGGGGGCAGGAGCTCCAACAAGCCGTTTAGGACAGAGAGTGAATACACATGCTATACAGAGATGCTGTATGAGAAACCAATGTGAGTTTGGAACATTGAACAGTATAAATCTATTTTAGACCTCAACAATGGAAATATGATCAGTAGAAATGGCCATGCCATGGGACCTTTAAGTCTTTGGCGATTAGACCCCGATCCTGAAATCGTATATCTAAAGGGGGAAATGCAGCCGTGAGCATCTAGGGAACCCCCCGGGGTCTAGACACTGGTGATGATGCTGAAGATCTGGATGGGATGAAAGGAGATGGGATGAAGAGGGGATGTGATGAGGTCTTTGGATTAGCTCTCCTGGCACTGGATATGATGAAAGGAGGTGGATGCGGAGGAGGCGGATGGGGAGGAGGCGGATGGGGAGGAGGTGGATGGGGAGGAGGCGGATGGGGAGGAGGCGGATGGGGAGGAGGCGGGCGGCAGCATGAACATCTGGAATCACAGCTGACTGCAGGAGAGAGGAGAACCATTTTAAAGTTTGGCTGCTGCACGGTGATTGGCTGCTGGGTACCCAGTCTTCCTGAAAGAACTTGCACTGAGCTTCATTTATCATCATCCAGACAAGCCTACAAGGATTTTGGCTTGTTTTTAAATATGTTTTATATACAGTATAAAGAATATGCAAAGTCCTCAAATTGAGGGATATCTTTTGTGTTTAGAGTAACGGCGTAGTCTTGTGTAATATTTATTTAGTTTGTTTGCGTTATAGATAAGTCTTTTAACATTTATTATTTCTTAAAGTACTTTATTTTCAATTGTTTTGTATTGTTCTTGAGCGAATCAATATCTGTCCTATCCTATGTTTCACCCTTATTGCTGTTTCTGCTAAGACACCGGAGTTCCTTTACGGGGTTAATATAGGCTTATCTATCCATCCATCTTTTCTTAAATCTATTGAGGGGACTTGTTTTATTAGAAATATCCTACTTTTCTTTAAAAAAATAAATATTATTATTAGTCAATTTATTGAAAATGTTAGAAACAAAAAAACAATAATAATAATAACAAAGAGAACCAAAAAAAAAAATTCAAACGATTCCCAAATAGTTTCCGTGATGTTCAAAAGGGACAAGAAGAAGCTTAATTTAAATGCCAACCATCTTGCGTTAGGTCATACCCCCCTTCCCATACTATTTTCGGTCAAAATTGACTGGTGTGTTTTGCATAGTGATATCTCTGGAACCCCTTGTCCAATTTTGATGGTTGATATCTCATTTGAACCGTCAAAGCAAGTAGAATCAAGGGGTGACAGACAGAATGACACCAGGGGGGAATTTCATGTTATAATTGTGCAGTAAGTTCAAAGTAAAGCTTACTGTACATTAGTGTATATTATAAAAATGCTTGCCATGTAGGCTGGAGATGGAAATGCTTTAGTTAGTGTTGTAGCTGAGATTCTTCCCGTTCCAATGATGTATGGGATGTATTGATTTGAAACAAGCAAGTCAGTGTTTCATTGTGTACTTGGTCCGGACCCACTGGTGGGCCCATCAAGTTCAGCATTCACTGCATTCACTGTAATGAATATAAAATAAGACTGATACTGTTTTCCTCAATGAACATTTAGAGAAAAATAAATATTCAGGGCTCTTCTCCCTCAGGAGACTCTTCCTCAGGGGCCTCTCCCTCAGGGGCCTCTCCCTCAGGGGCCTCTTCCTCAGGGGCTTCTCCCACAGGGGCCTCTTCCTCAGGGGCCTCTCCCTCAGGGGCCTCTTCCTCAGGGGCCTCTCCCTCAGGGGCCTCTCCCTCAGGGGACTCTTCCTCAGGGGCCTCTCCCTCAGGGGCCTCTCCCTCAGGGGCCTCTCCCTCAGGGGCCTCTCCCTCAGGGGCCTCTTCCTGGTCTGTTGACTGTTGGTCAGGCTCATAGTCTGGATCGCTGTTGTCTTCCATTTCTGAGACATCGTCCTCTATCTCTGGTTCAATCTCCTCTTCATCTGGTTCAAAACATTTGTCCAGAGCCTCTCTGACAGAAAATCGCCTAATCGGTCGCCTACTCATTGTGTCAATGAGTCAAATGTGAGCAAGGCACAAATATAACTGCATGAGAGCCAGTAAGGGAGGCGCATTTACTGCGAGACACTGAGAGGTTTTTCTTTCTCAAGGGGCACAGAGCTCGCACCTGTGAGAAGGTATGATACATTGTATCATCCAGCGCGAGAAAGTGAGAGGTTCCCGTAACTTAAAGCACATTGTTTTGTCTGGAAGGTGTGGGGGGACATAAGGACAAGAAATATGTGTGTGTGTGTGTGTGTGTGTGTGTGTGTGTGTGTGTGTGTGTGTGTGTGTGTGTGTGTGTGTGTGTGTGTGTGTGTGTGTGTGTGTGTGTGTGTGTGTGTGTGTGTGTGTGTGTGTGTGTGTATCGAGGTGTTTTCCATCTGCAGGATGAGCATAATACACTCATACCCATTCATTTCCTATGGCAGTCAATTCTGACCGAAAACATCATGGGTGTTTCACTGTTGAATAAAGATCAATGCAAGTGATGATCATCAATTGAATATGTTCAGAGGCCTAGTGTGGAGGATAACATAAGCAGGGGTGCACATAACCTTTTTGCCCTGGTTCTCAAAGGAGCACCTGGAGATGTTGCTTGGTGCGCATCCTTAAAATGAAATAAACCGGACCTTTTGAGGGGTACTTGACTTTATAAACGGGGGGGGGGGAGGTGCGCTAGTGAGCACGCTCATGGACTGTTCACCGGAGCCTCGCAGCAGGAAGCAGACCCTTCACGTGGTATTTTTGATCTTTCCAATCCAGGCGAGAGATCTCTCTCCCCCGCCTGCTTGCGAGGGGGCGGGGCAGTTTACACACACGCAGCTGCTACATGCAGCAACACACACATACATACACACACACACACACACACACACACACACACACACACACACACACACACACACACACACACACAGAGGAGATGGCGGAGAGAACGCGCTCCCAGGTGGTTAAACTTTACCCGTGTCGATGTGGACAATGCTCGTTACCTAAAGTGCAATAAGAGTTCAGCATGTAAGGGCGGTAACACGAGCAATTTGTCTAAACATTTATCAAAAGTGCTCCACATCCAGACGGAGGAATGCACCGGGTTCGACTGTCTTTCTAGCAGCTCTGCAGCCCCATCCACGAGTAACGTTTCCACGTCAGGTGTTATGTATGCTAGCAGCAACACACAGAGTTAACTCCATGATACAAACATGGGTTAATGATGAGAGGAAACTGAGGTATTTATTTTGTTAAAGTTTCATCTATTCTGTTCACAGTTCTGTCATCAGATTATTTAATACGATTTGTTAAAACACTGTTGTTTCTTTTGATGTGAAATATTATGTATTTAATTTAAATAAAAAGCAATGTTAGTTTTGTTCACAATTTGTTTAGTTAGTTTACCTTATTTTTTTCTCCAAAAGAACCGATAAAAGTACCGTTAAAAGACCGGACCGATAAGCGCTATCGATAAGTAGTAGTACCGTTAAAACCTTAACGATACCCATCCCTACTTAAAGGTGGGGTAGGTACGTTTGAGAAACCGGTTCGAGATACACTTTTTGTTATATTCAATGGAATGCTCTTAACATCCAGATAGCAATGAATATCTGAAGTGCTTTGACAAAAAATCCATAAAAGATGTCATCTGTAGTACTGTAAAAAGCACGACCAATCATCTGAGCCGGCTAAAGTAACTGGATGGCCTACCTGCCTGTCAGCCTTCCATCTGTGCGCTAACTTATCTTGTGCCCTCATTGGTCATGTGCGCGTTCGTGTGTGTTGGAGGAGGGGCTCTGTGAGGAAGTGGCAGATCTTTTCCGGCTGTGTATTTTCAAATTCTAGCGCACTCGAGCTGGTTTCTCCAAAATTACCTACCCCACCTTTAAGTACATTTTTCTGGTGTCAGTACTTTACTCCACTACTTATTTTTCTGACGACTTTTTACTTTGACTTCTTACATGTTGAACCCAAATACCTGTACTTTCTACTTCTTACATGTTGAACACAAATACCTGTACTTTCTACTTCTTACATGTTGAACACAAATACCTGTACTTTCTACTTCTTACATGTTGAACTCAAATACCTGTACTTTCTACTTCTTACATGTTGAACCCAAATACCTGTACTTTCTACTTCTTACATGTTGAACTCAAATACCTGTACTTTCTACTTCTTACATGTTGAACTCAAATACCTGTACTTTCTACTTCTTACATGTTGAACTCAAATACCTGTACTTTCTACTTCTTACATGTTGAACCCAAATACCTGTACTTTCTACTTCTTTCATGTTGAACTCAAATACCTGTACTTTCTACTTCTTACATGTTGAACACAAATACCTGTACTTTCTACTTCTTACACGTTGAACACAAATACCTGTACTTTCTACTTCTTACATGTTGAACACAAATACCTGTACTTTCTACTTCTTACATGTTGAACTCAAATACCTGTACTTTCTACTTCTTACATGTTGAACTCAAATACCTGTACTTTCTACTTCTTACATGTTGAACACAAATACCTGTACTTTCTACTTCTTACACGTTGAACACAAATACCTGTACTTTCTACTTCTTACATGTTGAACACAAATACCTGTACTTTCTACTTCTTACATGTTGAACTCAAATACCTGTACTTTCTACTTCTTACATGTTGAACCCAAATACCTGTACTTTCTACTTCTTACATGTTGAACTCAAATACCTGTACTTTCTACTTCTTACATGTTGAACTCAAATACCTGTACTTTCTACTTCTTACATGTTGAACTCAAATACCTGTACTTTCTACTTCTTACATGTTGAACCCAAATACCTGTACTTTCTACTTCTTACATGTTAAACTCAAATACCTGTACTTTCTACTTCTTACATGTTGAACACAAATACCTGTACTTTCTACTTCTTACATGTTGAACACAAATACCTGTACTTTCTACTTCTTACATGTTGAACCCAAATACCTGTACTTTCTACTTCTCACATGTTGAACACAAATACCTGTACTTTCTACTTCTTACATGTTGAACTCAAATACCTGTACTTTCTACTTCTTACATGTTGAACACAAATACCTGTACTTTCTACTTCTTACATGTTGAACTCAAATACCTGTACTTTCTACTTCTTACATGTTGAACTCAAATACCTGTACTTTCTACTTCTTACATGTTGAACTCAAATACCTGTACTTTCTACTTCTTACATGTTGAACACAAATACCTGTACTTTTTACTTCTTACATGTTGAACACAAATACCTGTACTTTCTACTTCTCACATGTTGAACTCAAATACTTGTACTTTCTACTTCTTACATGTTGAACTCAAATACCTGTACTTTCTACTTCTTACATGTTGAACACAAATACCTGTACTTTCTACTTCTTACATGTTGAACTCAAATACCTGTACTTTCTACTTCTTACATGTTGAACACAAATACCTGTACTTTCTACTTCTCACATGTTGAACACAAATACCTGTACTTTCTACTTCTTACATGTTGAACACAAATACCTGTACTTTCTACTTCTTACATGTTGAACACAAATACCTGTACTTTCTACTTCTTACATGTTGAACTCAAATACCTGTACTTTCTACTTCTTACATGTTGAACACAAATACCTGTACTTTCTACTTCTTACATGTTGAACTCAAATACCTGTACTTTCTACTTCTTACATGTTGAACTCAAATACCTGTACTTTCTACTTCTCACATGTTGAACACAAATACCTGTACTTTCTACTTCTTACATGTTGAACTCAAATACCTGTACTTTCTACTTCTTACATGTTAAACTCAAATACCTGTACTTTCTACTTCTTACATGTTGAACTCAAATACCTGTACTTTCTACTTCTTACATGTTGAACTCAAATACTTGTACTTTCTACTTCTCACATGTTGAACTCAAATACCTGTACTTTCTACTTCTCACATGTTGAACTCAAATACCTGTACTTTCTACTTCTCACATGTTGAACTCAAATACCTGTACTTTCTACTTCTTACATGTTGAACTCAAATACCTGTACTTTCTACTTCTTACATGTTAAACTCAAATACCTGTACTTTCTACTTCTTACATGTTGAACTCAAATACCTGTACTTTCTACTTATTACATGTTAAACTCAAATACCTGTACTTTCTACTTCTTACATGTTGAACTCAAATACCTGTACTTTCTACTTCTTACATGTTGAACACAAATACCTGTACTTTCTACTTCTTACATGTTGAACTCAAATACCTGTACTTTCTACTTCTTACACTTTGAACTCAAATACCTGTACTTTCTACTTCTTACATGTTGAACTCAAATACCTGTACTTTCTACTTCTTACATGTTGAACTCAAATACCTGTACTTTCTACTTCTTACATGTTGAACTCAAATACCTGTACTTTCTACTTCTTACATGTTGAACACAAATACCTGTACTTTCTACTTCTTACATGTTGAACTCAAATACCTGTACTTTCTACTTCTCACATGTTGAACTCAAATACCTGTACTTTCTACTTCTTACATGTTGAACCCAAATACCTGTACTTTCTACTTCTTACACGTTGAACCCAAATACCTGTACTTTCTACTTCTTACATGTTGAACTCAAATACCAGTACTTTCTACTTCTTACATGTTGAACTCAAATACCTGTACTTTCTACTTCTTACACGTTGAACCCAAATACCTGTACTTTCTACTTCTTACATGTTGAACTCAAATACCTGTACTTTCTACTTCTTACATGTTGAACTCAAATACCTGTACTTTCTACTTCTTACATGTTGAACTCAAATACCTGTACTTTCTACTTCTTACATGTTGAACTCAAATACCTGTACTTTCTACTTCTTACATGTTGAACTCAAATACCTGTACTTTCTACTTCTCTCATTTTCCAAACAGCTGGTTCCTTTAGTCTGAATGTGTGTTTGATGCGTGATCATTATTATTTAGAGTCATTGCGTGCCTATTGATTTGAACACGATCCGTGTATCCATCATTTCCTGGTCTTCTCTAAAGAAGAGGGACCAATGGAAACGTTGTCATGTTGCCGTTGTTCAGCATGGAAACATTCATTAGCTAACAATGACATTATTGTTCTATTAATATAAAGGGAGGTCAGGTACTCTTTAAAACAGCTGCTAGTTATGGGTACTTTTTACTGAAGTACATTTCAAAGCCTCTTTACTTTCACTTGAGTAAAGAAGCTTAGTCAGTACTTCTACCAGAGTATTTTTAAACACGAGTATCTGTACTTCTACTTGAGTAAAGGACGTGTGCACTTTGCCCTCTCTAATTGTTTTAAAGCTCAAGAACAAACACGGATAATATTTGACCAGAATTTCTCCCATTTGTCTGACATAATAACATCTTGAAACCCTGCTTCAGTACTCCTCTTCCTCCCCCCCTCCTCTTCCTCACCCTGAGCACGGTGATCTCCTCCTCTGCCTCAGCGGTCGTGTCCTCCAGTTCAGACCTGGCCTGCTGCAGCTGGTTCTCCAGAGCCAGCCGAGCCGCCTGCAGGTTGCTGATCTGAGACTCTCGCTCCTGCAGAGACAGACTCAGATCTGACGCCTGGCGCTTTATCTCCAGCTTCTGCTCCTCGTGCTCCAGACCCAGCTGAGAGGGAGAGAAAGGGGGTGAGGAAGGGTTAATCCACACGGACAGTAAACCCTGACTCTGGTTGGACAGGTTGAGCAGCTTTTTGGTAACATCGGAATTAAAATATGGACGTTTTGGGGATTTGTACGCCTCCAGTAACTCTAAGATAAGACATATATGCAATGAGTCAATACGTTTGTTGATCACTACCAGTTGCTAGAGCTGAGTATCTTCAAAATAAAATGTATACCAGTACAAACAAAACAGTACCCTCAAAGCAGGGATACTCAGCCTGCTTTACCTGAGGTCACTTTTGCAAATTGGGTGTGTTAATAAACCAACATCACTCGCCACCTTACTCTGCGATTTATATAAAAAGGGCTATTATGATGCTTTTTGGGCATCTTATTTACAGGTATTTCCAATGGCAAATTATAAAATGCAAGACATGAGAAAATACCCAAAAATATAAAAAACTGTAAAAGAAAGAAAATATAATAATAATACAATTAATATTAATAATGAATATTATAAAACCAACTATTATCTAATAAAACCAACTAATGTCTAATAAAACCATCTAATATCTAATAAAACCAACTAATACCTAATAAAACCAACTAATGTCTAATAAAACCAACTAATATCTAATAAAACCAACTAATATCTAATAAAACCAACTAATATCTAATAAAACCAACTATTATCTAATAAAACCAACTAATATCTAATAAAACCAACTAATGCCTAATAAAACCAACTAATGCCTAATAAAACCAACTAATGTCTAATAAAACCAACTAATACCTAATAAAACCAACTAATATCTAATAAAACCAACTAATATCTAATAAAACCAACTAATGCCTAATAAAACCAACTAATGCCTAATAAAACCAACTAATGTCTAATAAAACCAACTAATACCTAATAAAACCAACTAATATCTAATAAAACCAACTAATATCTAATAAAACCAACTAATATCTAATAAAACCAACTAATATCTAATAAAACCAACTAATGTCTAATAGAACCAACTAATGTCTAATAAAACCAACTATTATCTAATAAAACCAACTAATGTCTAATAAAACCAACTAATATCTAATAAAACCAACTAATATCTAATAAAACCAACTAATGTCTAATAAAACCAACTAATGTCTAATAAAACCAACTAATATCTAATAAAACCAACTAATATCTAATAAAACCAACTAATATCTAATAAAACCAACTAATGTCTAATAAAACCAACTAATGTCTAATAAAACCAACTAATGTCTAATAAAACCAACTAATACCTAATAAAACCAACTAATATCTAATAAAACCAACTAATATCTAATAAAACCAACTAATACCTAATAAAACCAACTAATACCTAATAAAACCAACTAATGTCTAATAAAACCAACTAATGTCTAATAAAACCAACTAATACCTAATAAAACCAACTAATACCTAATAAAACCAACTAATACCTAATAAAACCAACTAATATCTAATAAAACCAACTAATACCTAATAAAACCAACTAATACCTAATAAAACCAACTAATATCTAATAAAACCAACTAATACCTAATAAAACCAACTAATACCTAATAAAACCAACTAATACCTAATAAAACCAACTAATATCTAATAAAACCAACTAATATCTAATAAAACCAACTAATATCTAATATGCTCCATCACTCTTTTAGCAGACATGACTCAGCACTTTAAACGTGGTTAAATATGAAAGAAAGTAAACAAATAATAAAGCAAGACATACAACTTTTAAAAAAATAATACAAATAAAATTACTAATTAAAAGGGGGATATTGCTAATTTAAAGCTTATCTAAAAATGTATGTGTTAAACTCAGGTCGAAGAGCCTATGTCCATCCCTCTTTTAGCAGACATGACTCAGCAGTTTCTCCCCCCTCACAGACATGACTCAGCAGTTTCTCCCCCCTCACAGACATGACTCAGCAGTTTCTCCCCCCTCACAGACATGACTCAGCAGTTTATCCCCCCTCACAGACATGACTCAGCAGTTCTCCCCCTCACAGGACATGACTCAGCAGTTTCTCCCCCCTCCACAGACTTGACTCAGCAGTTTTCTTCCCCCCTCACAGACATAACTCAGCAGTTTCTCCCCCCTCACAGACATGACTCAGCAGTTTATCCCCCCTCACAGACATGACTCAGCAGTTTCTCCCCCCTCACAGACTTGACTCAGCAGTTTCTCCCCCCTCACAGACATGATTCAGCAGTTTCTCCCCCTCACAGACATGACTCAGCAGTTTCTCCCCCCTCACAGACTTGACTCAGCAGTTTCGTTTTCTCCCCCCTCACAGACTTGACTCAGCAGTTTCTCCCCCTCACAGACTTGACTCAGCAGTTTCTCCCCCTCACAGACATGACTCAGCAGTTTCTCCCCCCTCACAGACTTGACTCAGCAGTTTCTCCCCCTCACAGACTTGGACTCAGCAGTTTCTCCCACTCACAGACATGATTCAAGCAGTTTCTCCCCCTCACAGACTGACTCAGCAGTTTCTCCCCCCCTCACAGACTTGACTCAGCAGTTTCTCCCCCTCACAGACTTGACTCAGCCGTTTCTCCCCCTCACAGACATGACTCAGCAGTTTCTCCCCCTCACAGACTTGACTCAGCAGTTTCTCCCCCCTCACAGACATAACTCAGCAGTTTCTCCCCCCTCACAGACATAACTCAGCAGTTTCTCCCCCTCACAGACATAACTCCGCAGTTTCTCCCCCCACAGACATAACTCAGCAGTTTCTCCCCCCCTCACAGACCATAACTCAGCAGTTTCTTCTCCCCCTCACTAACATAACTCCGGCAGTTTCTCCCCTCAGACATAACTCCAGCAGTTTCTCCCCCTCACAGACATAACTCAGCAGTTTCTCCCCCTCACAGACATAACTCGGCAGTTTCTCCCCCCCTCACAGACATGACTCGGCAGTTTCTCCCCCCTCACAGACATGACTCGGCAGTTTCTCCCCCCTCACAGACATGACCTCGGCAGTTTCTCCCCCCTCACAGACATGACTCAGCAGTTTCTCCCCCCTCACAGACATAACTCAGCAGTTTCTCCCCCTCACAGACATAACTCAGCAGTTTCTCCCCCCTCACAGACTTGACTCAGCAGTTTCTCCCCCTCACAGACATGACTCAGCAGTTTCTCCCCCCTCACAGACATGATACTCAGCAGTTTCTCCCCCCTCACAGACATAACTCAGCAGTTTCTCACCCCTCACAGACATAACTCAGCAGTTTCTCCCCTCACAGACATGACTCAGCAGTTTCTCCCCCCTCACAGACATGACTCAGCAGTTTCTCCCCCCTCACAGACATGACTCAGCAGTTTCTCCCCCTCACAGACATAACTCAGCAGTTTCTCCCCCTCACAGACATGACTCAGCAGTTTCTCCCCCCTCACAGACAGACTCAGCAGTTTCTCCCCCCTCACAGACTTGACTCAGCAGTTTCTCCCCCTCACAGACATGACTCAGCAGTTTCTCCCCCTCACAGACTTGACTTAGCAGTTTCTCCCCCTCACAGACTTGACTCAGCAGTTTCTCCCCCCTCACAGACTTGACTCAGCAGTTTCTCCCCCTCACAGACTTGACTCAGCAGTTTCTCCCCCCTCACAGACTTGACTCAGCAGTTTCTCCCCCCTCACAGACATGACTCAGCAGTTCCTCACAGACATGACTCAGCAGTTTCTCCCCCCTCACAGACATGACTCAGCAGTTTCTCCCCCTCACAGACATGACTCAGCATTTTCTCCCCCTCACAGACATGACTCAGCAGTTTCTCCCCCTCACAGACATGACTCAGCAGTTTCTCCCCCTCCCAGACTTGACTCAGCAGTTTCTCCCCCCTCACAGACATGACTCAGCAGTTTCTCCCCCTCACAGACATGACTCAGCAGTTTCTCCCCCCTCACAGACATGACTCAGCAGTTTCTCCCCCTCACAGACATGACTCAGCAGTTTCTCCCCCCTCACAGACATGACTCAGCAGTTTCTCCCCCTCACAGACTTGACTCAGCAGTTTCTCCCCCTCACAGACATGACTCAGCAGTTTCTCCCCCTCACAGACATGACTCAGCATTTTCTCCCCCTCACAGACATGACTCAGCAGTTTCTCCCCCCTCACAGACTTGACTCAGCAGTTTCTCCCCCCTCACAGACATGACTCAGCAGTTTCTCCCCCCTCACAGACATGACTCAGCAGTTTCTCCCCCCTCACCTCTCTGAGCCTGGTCTCCTGCTCCATGACTCGGCTCTTGTTGCTCTGTTCCTGCTGACTCATCTTCTCCAGATGTTCCTCCAGCTTAGCGTTCTGCGCCTCCAGCTTCCCGGCCTGAGACTCCAGGTAGAACTTCTGCTGCCGGAGCTCCGAGATCATCTCCTCCTGCGCTTTCCTGCCGAAACCACACAGACTGGTGTGCAAACACTTCGACACGAGGCAAAGCAACCTGGGGTCGTGCTGGGAGTCGTTCACGCTCTCAAAGGACAAACAACTAGGTGGCATTTTGCACAATGCTCTATAATAACGTGCAATTACGTATCTGCCACTATGTTGTTTGCACTACTAAATACTGTTAATATTTACATTAATTATGTGACCGTCTATGTTTCCTGTAGTTATTTAATTGCTCTTTTTGCTGCACTGTTAGTGTACAGTTGTATCATTATGCTGCTGTGTTTATTGTATTTTTGTAACCCTGGCACAACAATTTCCTTCGGGGTAAATAAAGCTTATCTTATCTTAAACCTTGAACCTATATCTTGCCCATGATCTTATATAAGACTGCTAAACACCTGAGCTCCGATAAACATGCATCTGTTTGTCATCTTGCAATTGACTTATTTATATAAATAGTTATCACCGCAATAAACCGTATTTAATTTGGTCTTAATGTACATTATTTAATTTTACATTCCGTTCTTGTACATATCATTTTCTATTGACATGTGTAAAGACTTATTGCACTATTTTATTATATATGTTGCGTTGTTGGAGGAGCTCAGGTCAGAAGAATTTCATTGCCATTTCTACCCTGTAGCTTTGTGCATATGATGATAACACCTTTGAATTGAAATTGAATGTGAATATTATACAAATAATGACTGTATAAGCTAATGTTTTATTAGAATAGTCACACAAAAGCTAACCACCCAAATGTCATTGTCCTAAAACGAGATCTAGAGAAATGGGTTTTCATTGCTTTTATTTAAATGTTTCGGTTAGGACTGCAGCTAATGTTCATAGAGCGGTGCAGTGACGAGTCCTAACACCCTGAACTGAGTCAGCGTTTCACCACTTCCTGTTCCCTCGTCTCAGAGCCAATGGGATCTCTCCATAGGATTTTGGAAAGCTGGAATAAGGTCTGTGGTTGAGACACATTGAAGAGACAGATCACGTTTTGTTCTACGACATTAAATCCATCAGCAGTGACCCCACTGGAGATTTCTGAAGAGTTCACGTGTCTGAAAAACGATGGTTGTTACCAAGTGGCTGAATAGGAATACAGAAGTTGTGGAGGCCGTTGTACGTCATTACGCCGAACACGTAAACACTCCTCTAAGTTAGTTTGCCGTGTTCTGCTTGAAAGCAAGTCCCTGCCTCCTGCAGACTGTTCAAACAAACGCTTCAACTCGTACCATTTACAATCTGTATGTTTGAATATGGATCTTAAGTTGACGTTGAAGTCGTGCTGCTGTAATTCCTTTATAGCATGACGTTAGCATTTTGCTTCTGGCCATTCGTTTTATGATTAGAAAATTATAAAAGTATTTGTATTTATTTATAGAAGGACCATGCACATAAAAAACATTAATCTCAGCAAAGAGAAGAGATGCCAGATTATAGCTAATAGCTCATTTCCATCTGTGGTCCTCAGACAGGTTCATAACAATCAATAAACAAATAATAACATTGCATGATCTCTATCAGTCAAACCATTTTAAAACCTGATTTAAGTACAGCTCAATAAATTAATACATAGTACACTTGAAATACACTTACATGATCTCGGTCACTCAAATAATTACAAAGCCTGATTTAAATTCAGGTTACGAACATAACACTTAGTACACTTCAAATACACTTAAATCAAATATCTAAGATATAGTATGACAATACAGTTCAAATAAAAAAAACTCAGATTACAGTGTAATTAATGTTGGCATGACTGGTTGCTTAATATCGTTTGTTTGCACCATAAGAAAACGAGTTAAAATCAGTACAGGTTTTAAGTTCAACTGGAAGAGTATTCCAGTGTGTCTGGTAGACATGTGGAGATTAGGAACAAAACGTGCATTTATCAAACAGGCTCTTATTTCGAGATATTTTCCAAAATCCTATGGAGAGATCCCATTGGCTCTGACACGAGGGAACAGGAAGTGGTAAAATGCTAACTCACCTCCGGGTTTTAGGACTCGTTCCTGCACCACTCTATTCAACTAATTTCACTCCTACTACTTCAGGGTTATTACTTTTTAATGTTTTTCTTGTGCATCTTAATGATCTAAGCTACAACTCATGCAAAAATGACAATAAATGGCGCTTAAATACTGGAACTTTCCAGCTTTCAACGGTTGAAAACTCCATTTACTGACATGTTTGCATGAAACATTACTTCAGCGATTAACAGATGATCACAATAGTTGGATATTTATTTTTGCTGTCTAATCGTTGCAGTCGTACTTGCAGGACTTACATGTTTTTCTGGGTGTAGATGCTGCTGTTGGCTGCCAGCTTGTTGGCCTCAGAGAGCTCGGAGATCCTCTGCTCCAGACTGTTCATCTTAGAGTCCATCGCATTGATGGTCTGCACACAGATCATCAAATCCTCAAAGAAGCATCAAGAAAGATCACATCACAGGCTTTCATTATGTTCACAGCGAGGCTCATGATTCTGTGATCTACAATAAAAGATCCAGTGGGGTTCCTTTTTCCATTTTATGCTACACATACTTCATACCACTCGATTTTGGAGGCAAATAAAAGTGTTGTACTTTTACTCCACTACATTGATTTGACACTAATAGTTACTAGCTACGTCTTACATATAAAAACACATGATATACTTATCTGATAGAACGTAGTACTGTCCTAAAAATCAACACAGTATTTAAAATGTTTTTATTTAAACTTAAGTATTTTAATTTTTATATTTGAAGTACATTTAGCTGATACTACATCTACTTACGTAGTTCGGAGTAATGAAGTATTCTAAGACCATTTCTAATTTTACTCAGGTTAAGGTTTTGAGGAAGTAATTTCAGGTAATTGCACTTTATTTATTTACTTTCATGTTCTGCCTTCTCCACTGCATCTAAGAGGGAAATAATGTACTTTTTCTGATACATATATACTAATAGTGTACTTGGTAGTACATAAAGTATCCAACATTTGCTCGACATTGACGAATAACAACTTTAAAAACTGAAGTATCTGTTTAATAAATATCCTGTAATAATAAAACTCCTCTAAAAGAGCCATTCTGCACAAAGTGTACTTTTACTTTTGTTACTCTCGGACTAGGTGCATTTATCTGATGATACTTCTGTATTTCTACTTAAGTTACATTTTGAATTCAGATGTGTACTTGTTAGGGAGTATTCTAAGACCAAAGTATTTCTATTCTTCCATCTCTGCAGGAGTGTGTGTCAGTGTGATAAATGTTGATAGTCTCAGTTCTTACCGCCTTCTGGTCGCTGATGACGCTGCACTTGTCGCTCACCTCCTCCTCAAACTTGCTCTGACTCGACTCCAGCATCTCCTTATCGGCCATGTCCGCTTTCATCTGGACCTCCAACACCTGCTCAGGACCACAGAACCAGGAAGTCACTTAACAGCACGGAGAGCAGCATGAAGAGGACACACACACACACTCTACTACAGCAGCGCTGATATGACCTTCGAAACCAGTGATTCTCAAATGGGGGTACGCGGACCCCTATGGGTACGTTGGGGTACTGCAGGGGGTACGTGAGATAAATAAATAAATAAAAGGGAGGCGTGTGGCGCAGTGGATTGTGCGTTGGTGTTCGGATCAGGTTCAAACCCCACTGCAGTCAGCATGTCGTTGTGTCCCTGAGACAATTCACCCCAAATTGCTCCTGTGGGGATTGCCCACAGTATTGAGTGTGTAAGTCGCTTTGGATAAAAGCGTCTAACAAGTGACATGTAATGTAAAAGTTTAATTAAAAAAATACCATGCATGATTACAAAAATAATCTTAGTACAATAAGTGAAATAGAAAACACAATTGTATATCAAATATTTCTAAAACCACCAAGGGGGTCCTCATATAAACATGTCAAATGTGTGTATTGTATTTTATAGTTTCTCATAATATATCATTTTGTTATATTACTTCAATTGAAAAACTCCTTGGAAAACTCGTTATGTATGTGTTCATGCACAAAGACGAAACAATCCTTAGTTTGTTGTAATGCATGCATGAAGGAGTTAATAAATCACACACTGATGGAACATCACTATATTGTAATTATGTTTATAGGCTTTTTCTATCAAAGATGTTCGGGGTCGGTCGGGGGGTACTCGGCTGAGAAAATGTTTCAAAGGAAGCACTGCACTAAAGCAGTGAGTCTGTTAGCCAGGGACAGTGCACATTCATCACCAGATCTGCTTTCATCTGAAGTCCCTGGACAGATTTTGCAAGTCAACCTAAAGACAGATTTCACTTTAAACAAGTAAATACAATCAAATAAAAACATGCAACATACAGTACTGGACATCTTAATTAAAAACAGAACAATAAAACCATTTTTTTTTTAAAAACACAGGCAGTGGGTTTAAAAATCTACCGTCATGATGTGAAAATAATGCCAACCTAAGTGTATTTAAAATAGGCTGAACAGACAAAGTGCTCGTAAGTGATTTCAGCTGAATTTATCATGAAAGGTGTCCTCGTTTGGAGTTAAGATTTACGGCGTTGGTTAAATATCTATTCCTAGTGCTGAATTGTATTAATCACAATACAAACCTATGGATAATTATACATTTGAATGCTAGTATTAATTTGTAATTTGCGAGGAGATAAAAACAAACACAGGTGCGGTGTTGTTATACAGACATGCATGACCAACTGGTGAGAGAAATCAGAGGGTTTTTAACTTCATTATATCATGATTTCTCAATTATTGGAATAACGTCGGACAACTTTCTGACATTAAGCTAAAGCAGGGGGGTCAAACTCAAGGCCCGGGGGCCAAATCCGGTCCGTGACTTCATTTCATGTGGCCCCACAAGAGCTTGCAAAGAATATAATATGTTTATTATACGGTTACAGGCCGATTTACAGAAGCACGTTGCCCATAAACTACATGTCCCACAATGCATCTCAAATACGCCTTTTTTCTTAGAATTTAACTTTTTTTTCAAAATGTCACTTCTTTTTTTCTTCAGAATGTGGCTTAAAATCATTTTGTGACATTCTCACTGAAGAGACTTGCATTTACTTCTGCTTTCAGACGTAGTTAATTATGAAGTTATTCCCCTATCCCATAATAATCCAATGCAGAGGCAATAATGTCATATAATACATTATTTTATATATATTAAATATTTATATATGTATTTTTATATAGTCTTAAAGTTACAACCGGCCCTTAGAGTGCAACCATAATGCTGATGTGGCGCACGACGAAATTGAGTTTGACACCCCTCGAAGCATCGAAAAAACTGCTGTTACTCCCTGATATAATATATAATAATGTGTGCTACACTTTCTCGACATATTGCTAGACAAATAGCACAGAGCACTGCACACTTGTCTCCTTACGTCTGTGGATATGTATTTATGTGGAGATGTCACCTTTATCTTGTCTTCATACAGCTTCTCCTTCTGCTTCAGATGAGTCTCTAAACGCTGCGAGGTGCCCTGAGTCTCTCGCAGATTCTCCTCCAGCACCTACACAAACACACACCAATTTAAATGAGAATAAGGTCATACAAATACAAAATCTGCTCTACTCTTTTATCCGATTACAGATACATATTCAGGTACTGCTTTTGGTTCAATATCCTCTAGTTCAGGGGTTCCCAACCTTTTTTCCCAAGAGCCCCCCCAAATGACTCCTGTTGGAAGTTGCGCTCCCCCACGCACACACACACACACACAAGGGGGGGGCATCAGCGTTAATTCCAGTTTAAAAGTCTCAAAAAAGCTACAACTACTGTCACAAACTGGATGAATGTGAAGTATTTTGTTAAAGGAGGATGAAAGCGTAATCAAGGAGCACTATTGGAGTGACTTTGATGGTTATTGGACTCAGGATTCATTCATTTGGATTCCCGCTGAAGGAAGAAATTAAAGGACGGCACGGAAGTGGAACCAATTCACAAAGGGATTAAACTGTTTAAAACACATGCTCAAAGTAAGCCGGATTTTGCCGATGTGTTTATGTGGATTCAAAAGTCGTAAATAATCTACAAAATGGAGGAGACCGATCTGATCGGAGCAACTGTGACAAATAATCCAACTGAAACCGGCATGGACAACGACATGTTTTAAAAATGCGCTTATCCAGACAAGCCCGGTTTGGAAACTTTACGGGCAGAAGAAACATTTCTAGAAAAAATTATACATGTCTGTATTTTTATGCCTTTAATACTAACTTGAATTGTTATTCAAATGAATAAATTTCACTTATTTTTTAAATTTTATTGTAATTTTGACACAAGGCTTTTTAGTGACAATCATGTATTGCGTTACAATTATATGTTAAAAAAAAAATCTAAATATGATATTTGGCCTCAAATCATCTGAGGCCTGGCACCCCCCCTGCGATCTTTGGCGCCCCCCCAAGGGGTTACCTAACCCTAACCCTCTAACCCTAGAGCAGTGGTTCCAGGTTGGGAACCACTGCTCTAGTTCCTACAGCTTTTCCAGAGTAAAATGAAACCACTTATCACAAACATTTTCCTGACTCTTGAAGTAAAGAATAATACTAATATAAATTCAGTTGCCAATTAAACCGTTAACATCACCTTGTTTGGATTAAACTATTTAGTGCTCGCTAATTTCCAAATAATTTTTGATTAGTTTATTGGTTTAGTTGTCAGGGACCATGTACAAAAATAACATAAATCTCGATAAGATGCTTTGTATAACAGTTCGCTCATTTCCATCTGCAGTCAACACAACATACAGCACATACAATTCAATAGCAACCTCTTAAGCCCCACGGACCCGTATCCGGGCCCGAAATCGCGTAATTTGCAGGAAACAACGTCTAAGGAACCTTCATATTTAATAAACTATGAATGTTTTATATCCATATAACGGAAAAAACTAATTTAACTGATGTTTTTCACTCCTAGCACCCTTATTACTTATCCTAGCTGCACAATCAACACATCGTGTATGATCGTAAGGAGACACAGAATCTAATGGTCCCCACCTCAACACTGAAAGATACAAACAAAAGAAAATAACAAAAACCTACATCAAAACAAGTGGCGCTAGGTAGCCCAAAACGCTAACATGGTTTACCTTGGTCTTTGTCTGGTCAAAACTGGTCTTCAATGGCATTAAAACGATGGTGTAGTTAATCCATAGGTTAATCCAATGTGACTGTGTCCCCTTTGAAATGTTCTGATAATCCATAAGCAATAAAACTGCTTTTCCGTTTCCAGAAATCAGAGCAGGGATATTCCTACACTCTGCAACAAGATTGCATGCGCAGAGACGCCAGCTTTTTTTTAACATGAGTGTGTGCGGGACGATTCCCCTTCGATTCTATAGGCTCTAAATCGGTCAGGAAGAGATGTCACTTGTCAAAATCCAGCAAGCGGGGCCAGAGATATGAAAAATCCACCCAAATGACCCCAGAAGAGGGTTATTTTGCTAAATCTGTCTAAAAAGGTCAAATATCACTTGTTTTGCATCAATCTTGATACAGGGTACTTATTATATGTTGTACTTTGGATTCCTACAGCTTTTAGTCTACTAACCCATCATCTAAGGTTAGTTTTCACTATAAGTACAAAATATGTTTTGGACGGACACTATAATTTACAGTTTTTTACCATGTTCAATCTGAATTTTCTTTAAAATAAAAAACATCTATATTGATTCTGACTTTTCTACATCCAACTCACAGGTTTATCATTACTTTGAGAAAAAAGATTATTAATTTAACCCTTTTAGAAGGGAAGATATGGTCATTTGTTCTGGGAATGTCATTTTCGAGCCTGAGACCTGAAAAACAGGCTTGGGGCCGAACAGATTTCACACATGATATCGCAACATATATCATACACGTGCGTTAAAACTAATACACTTCACATACAATTTACATTTCTATCTGCAACATCTTAAAGATTAGATATACTAACTCATTTAAGTAAAATAAGAAAAACGATACCAAACGCAGAAAACTAAAATAATGTGTGTTTGCGTGATTATTTACAATCCATGTAGATGATGAAGAGTGAACCTACAAAATAACTTTTATAAATGTTTATATCATTACAAATATTTTCAATAAAACAGCAATTAATGCAATTTCTGACCAAATTATCAGATTTTCGCAGAAAAATATTTACTGTTTAGCTTTCTCATTTAGGGTTAGGGTTGTTTAATTGACAATGTTTAATATGTTTGGTTTACCTGAGTGATTGTGTAGATGAAACACCATCAAGTGAGTACATTCAAATTCAACCATGAAACATAAGAGTTCAAATAAAGCACATTTCAAAAGCTCAAGACTTTATTAAAGCAGATAAAAGTTTAGTAAGGTTAATGAATAAAACATTATATCATTAAAGGACCGCTCCTGAATCAGAGAACACTTAATCACAATCAGTTCCTGCTGGTAATGTGCCTCATGGTGTCTTAAAGAAATACAGTTATTAAAGGTTTTTATATCACTTAAATCAAAGGGGATTTCAGAGAGTAGAAGACAGTAATACATTCATTGATACAGTTAAGGTGGTATTTAGAGAGTTAAGGTATTATTTGGTTGGTTAAAGTGGTAGTTTGGACAGTAACTTAGCTATTTTGGATACTTAAAGTGTTATTTGGTTGGTTAAGGTGGTATTTTCTGAGAGTTAATGTGGTATTTTGGAAAGTTAAGGTATTACTTGGTTGGTTAAGGTGGTATTTTCTGAGAGTTAAGGTGGTATTTTGGAAAGTTAAGGTATTACTTGGTTGGTTAAGGTGGTATTTTCTGAGAGTTAAGATGGTATTTTGGAGAGTTAAGGTGTTATTTGGTTGGTTAAGGTGGTATTTTCTGAGAGTTAAGGTGGTATTTTGGAGAGTTAAGGTATTACTTGGTTGGTTAAGGTGGTATTTTCTGAGAGTTAAGGTGGTATTTTGGAGAGTTAAGGTATTACTTGGTTGGTTAAGGTGGTATTTTCTGAGAGTTAAGGTGGTATTTTGGAGAGTTAAGGTATTACTTGGTTGGTTAAGGTGGTATTTTCTGAGAGTTAAGGTGGTATTTTGGAGAGTTAAGGTATTACTTGGTTGGTTAAGGTGGTATTTTCTGAGAGTTAAGGTGGTATTTTGGAGAGTTAAGGTATTACTTGGTTGGTTAAGATGGTATTTTCTGAGAGTTAAGGTGGTATTTTGGAGAGTTAAGGTATTACTTGGTTGGTTAAGGTGGTATTTTCTGAGAGTTAAGGTGGTATTTTGGAGAGTTAAGTTTTTACTTGGTTGGTTAAGGTGGTATTTTCTGAGAGTTAAGGTGGTATTTTGGAGAGTTACGTTTTTATTTGGTTGGTTAAGGTGGTATTTTGGAGAGTTACGTTTTTATTTGGTTGATTAAGGTGGTGTTTTGGAGAGTTAAGGTGGTATTTTAGAGAGTTGTGGTATTAATTGGTATTTATGGTGGTATTTTTGAACAATTAAGGTGGGTTGAGCACCAGGAAAAGCGCTATATAAATGTCATGTATTATTATTATTATTATTTTGGAGAGTTAATGTATTACTTGGTTGGTTAAGGTGGTATTTTGGAAAGTTAAAGTGTTATTTGGTTGGATAAGGTGGTATTTTGGAGGGTTAAGGAAGTATTTTGGAGCGTTAATGTAATATGTGGTTGGTTAAGGTAGTATCTTGTAGAAGTTAAGGGTTATTTAGTTGGTTAAAGGTCACCTATCATGCTATTTTTAGGCAATAGCATAGGTCTCAGATATATAAAAATATATAAAAAACATGTCTATGAAGTGTTTTGCTCAAAATATCCCTCTATTTCACTTCCTGTTTCAAAAGTGCTGATTTTATGTATAAAGATTTTAAAAATTGATGAAAAAGAGGGGCTGAGCTTACAGTATGCCTGCTCATGCGGGAGACTCTACCGGCAGATACTGTCTGCAGTGATGAAATGCCATATCATGGATCATCAAGGATTCTCTCTGAAACAGTTTGGAGCTCAAAGGCTTTCTCTCTTGCCGGTTATACCACAAGGTGAGTTCCTTTTTACTTCCTGCTTCTTCACACACATGCTCTCCAGTACAGGTTAGCTCTGAGTGTTAGCGATGCTAATGTAAACACCGACCATATTACGTCCAAAACAGTCGGGCATTGTTTCTGATAGCAACGTTTCTGATTGGGCCGTGGGTCCACATTTCAGATATTACGTCATATCGGACGCAAATCTGGATCAGCTCCGTTGTTCCCCCGTTTTTAGAGATTTAGGGTACGGAGGAAAAGAGAGAGGGTTTTATTTTCTGACGCTGCGTGAGTTCCCCGACACACCGGGAACACATATTGATGTATAAAAGACATCAAATAGTGCATTTTGCATGATAGGTCCCCTTTAAGGTAGCATTTTGGACAGTTAAGGTGGTATTTTCGAGAGTAAACGTGGTATTTGGTTGGTTAAGGTGGTATAGGGGCAAGACACTTCACCCGAATTTGCTCCTGTGGGTATTGTCCACAGTAGATGACCATTACGGCCCGTACACACAGCAGCTTTTGGCGATTTGTCCACCGCTTCCAGCGCGTCCCCGCCCATTGACTTTGAATGGGGATGACGTCACTTTCCCTCGCTTGTCGCCGAACTGCATTGTGGGGGGGGCGAGGCGAAGATTTCCAGGATTTCCAGGATGTTCAGGATTCCAAAGTTGAACAATGTTCAACTTTTGAGGCTGAGCTGGAAGCGACAGCCAATCAGATCCGTTTATGCAAATCTGACAGTTCAAGCCCTAGCCAATCAAACCGCGTGCAAGCTGGGAGAGCCAGACCACAGTTCATTCTATATTCCTAACAAAAATGGAGGAGAACTTAGTTATTGCGGTAGCAAATCACACGGTTCTTTATGACCAGTCCCTATTTACTTACCGGGATACAAACCGGAGGAACCAGGCATGGAGGGAGGTGGCAGAGACAGTGGGTGAAACTGGTAGGTTTTCGCTTGTTTGGGGATTTTATATCCAGTTTACTTCGTTGCTAGTTTACTTCGTTGCTAGTTTACTTCGTTGCTAGTTTACTTCGTTGCTAGTTTACTTCGTTGCTAGTTTACTTCGTTGCTAGTTTACTTTGCTGCTAGCAAGCATAGACAGTATCATTAGCCAGCATGGAATGTAGCATAAAATAGCACCATAGACATTAATCTCATAAATGTTCAAAATGTTAAAAAAAGAAATAGTGGAGAAGAACCGGGGTTTTTTGCTTTGTATGTCGGGGGCGGGAGATTCATGTGATTGGTTGTTGGTCGCGAAATCCCCAAACTTTCAGACACGCCCAGCGCCAAGATTTTCAAGATTTTTGAAAAGCTGCTGTGTGGACGTACCGTTACATGTATGTATGATCTGTATATGTAATGTGTATTTGTAAAGCGCTTTGAGAGTCATTGATAAAGCGCTATAATAAATATAAGGATTATTATTATTATTATATTGGCGCTATTATATATTATATTATTTGGTTTGTTAAGGTGGTATTTTCGGAGAGTTAAGGTGGTATTTTCGGAGAGTTAAGGTGGTATATTCGGAGAGTTAAGGTGGTATATTCGGAGAGTTAAGGTGGTATTTTGGGAGAGTTAAAGCGTTATTTTGTTTGTTCAGGTGGTATTTGCGGAGAGTAAAAGTGTTATTTGGTTGGTAGGAGACTTTTGATCAGTAACATCCTCCTTTCATAATAAGGAGTCGGACATCTCCCAGTATCAGTGTTGTCCCTTATCCTAAGTCCTGATGAATCCTTCTTCACCTCTTTCCTTAACCCCATCCCCTATTTCACTCAGGTTGATAAAGAAGTGGTTAGTAAAACACAAAGCACCTGATTGTTTTCACCACTCCGACTCAGCCCAGTCCCTTGTCTTTGTCACTGTTTGAGTATCAGGTGTATTATTAGAGAACAGAGATAACAACCCCCTTCCTTACAGACGGTGAATAATCAGGATTATTATGTAAAACAGCGCGTCCTCTGCAGTGATGAGCTGTGTTTATCTCACACCTCCTCTGAATGATTTTATTTTTGAAAGGTGGGTTACCAGAATCTTCTCCGCCATCTGCTGAATCTGCTGCGCTTTGCTCTGGATCTCCTCCTTCAGTTTAATCTCCCGACGCTCCACCATCTCCAGCCGCTTCACCTGGTTCTCCAGAGTCTTCCTGCCATCCTGCACACAGGAAGTAATACACACACACACACACACACACACACACACACACACACACACACACACACACACACACACACACACACACACACACACACACACACACACACACACACACACACACACACACACACACACACACACACACACACACACACACACACACACACACACACACACACACACACACACACACACACAATATAATGATGGCCATCTATAGCTAATGGACTTTCAATATGCATTTTGTCATATCACTTCTGGACCTTTACCTAGGTTACATCTTAAACTCATAATGTACTTTGACACTGTGGTATTACTACGTTAACTTAAGTAAAGGATCTGAGTACTTCTTCCATCCCTGGCATGACTTTGAGTTCTTACATTTAGAAAAATGCAGCCTCATAGTTCATTTGGTTCAGATGCTAATTAGCCTGGAGGTTTGTTCTGCGGCAGCTGCATCCATCCTCCGCCATGTTTGTTTCTCATTACTCTGACTTCCTCACAGTCACAATGGCTCTAAGGAACCCTCTTCAATCCATGTGAGAGGTCTTTGGAGCCGTCTGAATGTGAAGATGTATCCTCTCTGTGCACATTAAGCTATGCTAATCACCACATTTACATGTCTTCTGCTGATGTGAAGTGCAACGAGAACTCATAACCACTCACCTAAAAAATTCATTACACTGTGTTACGTAACGCTGCATAAATGCATACTTCATATGAACATGTCTACCGTTTTAAGGATCGTAGTGTAATGAAATTCTCATTCTACATTATAATCTTTTACATTCAATTATAATCACTGTTATGATGCATCAGGTAATTATAGTCTAGTGGTCATTGTTTGCTTTAAATAAACTGAAGAACTATTATAAAATCAACACACAAGACGCTGAATAACGTTTGGTAATGTTTTATGATTATTGTTTTATTTTTATTAAGTATTATTCATAGTGCCTAAGGAGTCCTTTGTTTACTTCTTTAACAAAGTGACACCATTAGTGTTACATAGTGATGTCAAATACAATTAACATTACATTAACAAATACATCCTAATAAAGTAACCACATATAGAGTCCTTCACACAGCTATGGATTTGTTCTTTAGGTTATATCTAGATGTTAGTTCACCCACTGGTTTCAGAGCCTATAGACGAGCAGTTTGTGTCGGAATGACAGCAGCTGGGTCACAGTCATTACTGAGACACTCAATTAGTGAAATGCCACATGCAGACTGATTAGCTTCATAACACAACAACAACAACAATAATATTAATAACCGCCTTTCTGTGTTCGATACCTCACACATTTATTTTAACATTTTATTAGAGGATAAACCCTTTGAGACGCAGTCCACCTCGTCTTCAGGGGGCTGAACTAAGCACATGAAATTCATAATATATAATAATAATCATAATAATAATAACAACAATAATAATAATAACAATAATAATAATAATAGTTATAATAAAACTTGTTGTTGTAGATTTTCTTTGTATTTTTTCAAATGTACTGCATCTTTGTCTGTTGGGTGAAACGTTTTTGAAAGTGACTTTTGGGCAACTCTAAAAGTTAATAATAAATAAATGAAATAATAATAATACAAATACAAATACATTTAAAAAAATGAAATAAATAAATACTAATTAAAACAAATGAAGAAATAAAAACACAAAAATAAAAACAAATAAGAACACAATTTTTTTAATTAATTAATTAAAATAATAGTTAACACTCCATACGAAACCACACCAACACAGCATCACCAACATATTAACTAAATAAGATAAACACACAATAAGACCTTTGGTGAGTTTTGTGCAAAAGAAAAGTGTTTTGCAGAAAGGCTGCTTCGTTTCTCGTGAGCCTAAGACGTTATTTTGTTTGTTTCAGAAGCACAATAATGTCATTTGTAATCGTCCCTAACACAAAACACGGACAGCTTCACAAACCAGTGAACACAGAAACCTTGGGAGGACCTGCTCCTCGTGTCACGCTCTCTGACATGCTCTCATGCAGTCACAGCACAAGTGTTGATCAGAAGGTGCAAAAACAACAACATGTTTACAAGAGGACATATGTGCCGAGCAGATACTCAGACACACATGAATGCATGCATCACTTTAAGCTAAGAGCGCTGTGATGTTGAAGAGTGGAGCTTTGATTTCTCAAAATTCCCTCAGATCGGGTTCGTGCCAATTCCCCGTGTTTATTCCTTTCTAAACGCAGACCCTAAAGTCTGAGGTGAGACACATTTTGGGCTGTGCAGAACAAATGGTAAGAGAGAGGTCATGAGTCAGAAGTTAGCAGCACTGAAAATACATTGAGCTTGTTTACTTAGGAAATAAGGCTCTGCCGAATTAGACACTTCTTTAAAATCATGTCTAAAATCCAGAGGTAGGAAGGAAGTAGATTTACTCAAGTACCGACTTTGTGTGTGTGTGTGTGTGTGTGTGTGTGTGTGTGTGTGTGTGTGTGTGTGTGTGTGTGTGTGTGTGTGTGTGTGTGTGTGTGTGTGTGTGTGTGTGGCCTAGCATTACTATACTTGTGGGGACCTAAATCTGTTTACATAGTTACGTGTGGGGACTGGCTTCCCTTATGGCAGGGGTGCCCAACCAGTCGATCGCGATCGACCGGTCGATCGCGGGGAGATTCCCAGTCGATCGCGAGATGTGTCTAAAAATAGAACAACAATATTCTGTTTTATCGTTAATGTCCTGTAACATAATCTTCCTGTGCCAGAATAATGCACTTGAACGCATCAAAGCTTTGTGATTGGCCGGCGTGACCCCATGTGTGGGGGCGTGGCTGGTGGGCAGTGCACTATTTCGCTGACATTGTCCGTGTCAACAGGAGTGACAGTCCGCACACACACAATTATGGCAGAAGCAAAAAAGCCCAAAATATATAATTTTCACTCCGAGTGGGAGGATGATTATTTTTGTATCTATTCCAATTCAAAGTCCATCTGTCTCATCTGCAATGCGAGCGTGGCTTTATCGAAGAAGGGTAATTTAGGAGCGGCATTTCAAAACAGTGCATCATGTCAGTCATCGTGTCAGTCACGTTCTTGCGAAACACATGAAGTCTTTCAAAGACGGCGAAGTTGTGAAAGAAGCATTCCTGGAGGCTGCCGACACGCTTTTGGGGGACAGTAAAAATAACAGTAGCATTTCAACAGGTTTTTGATCAAAACTCAAGTTAGATACCGTTATTAATCAGCTGTGAGTTTTAGTTTGTTTGAACTTATTCATTATAATTATTGTACAAAATGGTATAAGAATGCAAACTTAAATTGATTATAATCTATTATCAATTCAGGTTAAGAAACTAGTGTTGCTTGCATCCTATTTTAAAGGCATTTCTTTTTATAATCTACTAAAATGCATAAAAATGGGTTTGATTCTATTAATGTTGTCTTTTTTATTGCACTTTGGCAGCAGATTCCTGTAGCTTCAGATCTGAGTTGTCTTATTAGTAAGCCTAATTTATACTTTTGTAGCAACACTATTTTTATATAATGGCAAAGAAAGAGTTCTTGTTTCCCTGTGTCATATGTGGCAGCACTGTTCAATGTTTCTTGAAAACATTACCCACTGTAGTGACGTGTGAATAAACTCCAACTCTGTATCAACAACACTGTTGTGTAACTTCAGTTAAATACTTGTATGTGTGTAGATTAGAAAGAGGTAAGATAAAGGATCTGCAGTATTTTATGGAGTATTAATCGTACGAAGATCAGTTTTATACAAGTAGAAGTGTGTATTTACCTGGTAGTAGGCTGTCAGTAAAGGCTACGTCTCTCTATTTGGACTGGTAGATCTCGGCAGACTGGCAACTTTAAAAGTAGCTCTCGGTTCAAAAAAGGTTGGGCACCCCTGCCTTATGGGGACAAATTGGAGGTCCCCATAAGGGGAATCATTAATTTTAGGGTGAAGACTTGGTTAGGTTAAGGTTAAGGGTTAAGGGTTAGGGTTAGGCATGTGTTGGTTATGGTTAAGGTTAGGATAAGTCTCCAGGAAATGCATGTAAGTCAATGTAATGTCCCCTGAAGTGATGTATACATGGTATGTGTGTGTGTGTGTGTGTGTGTGTGTGTGTGTGTGTGTGTGTGTGGGGTCTAGCATTACTATACTTGTGGGGACCTAAATCTGTTTACATAGTCACGTGTGGGGACTGGCTTCCCTTATGGGGACAAATTGGAGGTCCCCATGAGGGGAATCATTAATTTTAGGGTGAAGACTTGGTTAGGTTAAGGGTAAGGTTAAGGGTAAGGGTTAGGGTTAGGCATGTGTTGGTTATGGTTAAGGTTAGGATAAGTCTCCAGGAAATGCATGTAAGTCAATGTAATGTCCCCTGAAGTGATGTATACATGGTGTGTGTGTGTGTGTGTGTGTGTGTGTGTGTGTGTGTGTGTGTGTGTGTGTGTGTGTGTGTGTGTGTGTGTGTGTGTGTGTGTGTGTGTGTGTGTGTGTGTGTGTACCTCAGTGTCTCGGAGGCGTCTCCTCAGACTGTCACTGTTCTCCTCTCTGTTCTGAAGTCTGTCCAGTTCTCTCTCACTTCGCTCTTTAGCCGCTCTGAAGCTCTGCAGCAGATCTGAGGCCTCCGCGCTGGCCTTCAATGACTGCGGGGTAACGGAGAAAACATCACTAAAAAAGCTCCACACTTTTACTTTAAAGGTCCTCTATCATCCTCTTCTTCATCAATATATTACAGGTCTCAGATATATACAGAGCCTGTCTCTGATTGGCTGAAACACCAAACAGATCATTGCAGCATTACCCATAATCCCCTCTGTTTCAGCCCTGTTTCAAAAGTGCTGATTCTCTGTCTGTTACTTTAGATGAAAATAAGGAGCCCCTCCCCACGCCCCTCTGAGAGACATTTGGTTACAAAGAACACAATGGAGCTCTAGGAGGAGAGTCAGGTGATAAGGGGGGGGGGGGGGGGGTTACCTTGGTTGCTGATTGGCTAATGGTTACACAAGACAAAACATCGTTATGACATCATAAAGTGGCCAAAATCTGATCAGCTCATTTTCAAACAGGTTTTTATAGAAATGGATCAAAAAGAGAGAGAATCTTTTATGTGATACTGTCTTTTCATTAGTTGTATTTGTATTTGCTATAACCAGAATATTTGATCCTTGTCCTTGAAAGGGGCCTCTAAATAAAATGTATTATTACTTATTATAATTATTCTCAGCATCACAACGTAATTTTCTCTCAGCAGAAAGTTTTAAATAATGTTATTTTAAATATTCATTTTTAGAAAGAAGACATTTAGCATGAAGTCATCTGGGTGCTGATAACGAGGCAGAAAGGATAAGACAAAGCCCATGATTTATGAATGGGGTCAGCGAGGGCAAAGAGGAGGCAGACATCTGGAGGGTTAAAATGCAGTTACAGGGAGCATCAGCTCGTATGGATCATTCATGAATGTTCCCAGACCTTGGTGTGTTTCTCTTGAAGCTCCTGGATCTTGCTCTGCTGCTCAGCGTTGGTCTGAAAAACAGAAGCAGTCCTTGTGATGAGTGAAGATTCATATTCAAGTTTATTATCCTCTGTTAAAACATACTTTAACTCGTCAGCGTCGTTATCTAGACATCCTCATCAATCACAGAATCATCAGGGTTTCCCACACATAGACTTCACTTGTATATTAACGTCCGCCAAAGTATATTTCGCGACCACGACGCTATCTGCGATCGATTAACTGTACTGCAGTAACCCCCCCCCCCCGTTCTCGGATACCACCACAAGTAGATTTCAGATCTGTGGGAAACACTGATACAATTGATTGGATAGTGATGCAACTAATAACTGTTTTCATTGTCCATTAATCTGCCCGTTATTAGATTAATAGTTGAATAGTGAGTTATATAACATGTAAGAAAGTAGTGACAGATGTGCATCTCAGCGCCTCAACTTCCAAAGTAACGTCTTGAAACATCCGTACATAACCAAAAGATATCGATTTGTTCTGTCTATGACAAAGAAAATTGAGGAAAGCAGTAAACCTCCATTAGTTAAAAGACAATTATTGCATGAAAATGTAATTTAACAACAAATCAATTGGCAAAATAGATGGAAAGGATGGCTGGATTAATAGATAGATTATTTGTGTTATCTCAGTAAAGGTTATATAATGGATTTAAATGTCTACCTTCTCCAACTTGCCGACCTGCTCCTCTGCGTCTGCTTTGCCTTGCTCTTTGACCTGTGGAGATGTGAGACACTGTAGTGGGGATCATGGAGACACTTCATAATAACTTCACGTCTGTCAGCATCATATCTCTAGGACCGTTCTACTTCCTGTTTGGTGTGCGTGTTGCTGAGGACCCCCGTGTGAGGCTGCTCGGGTTAAGGTCAGTCTCTATGTGTCTTAAAACTTTTACTTTCTTCTAAAAGCTCTTATAAACTATATATTAATTTATGGAGGTCATAATGTTTAAAGGGGAGCTTTAGCGCTTTAGCGCTACGCAATCAACTTCTATTGATACAATTTGTATCAGGGGGCTTTACAGTTGATTCAGAATACAAATATGACCCCCGCTGTCCTTAGACCCTACTGTATATCGGACAAAGTCAAACTCCCAAAGGAACCCCACAGTCTCAGGAAACCCCCCCCCCAAGATTAACAAATGAAACCCCACAGCTAACGAATGACAGCCCAGGGTTATCGAATGAATGATGCCGTCAGGGTCCTTTACAGACCACCCCTGTTTCCATGATGCCTTCAGGGTCCTTTACAGACCACCCCTGTTTCCATGATGCCTTCAGGGTCCTTTACAGACCACCCCTGTTTCCATGATGCCTTCAGGGTCCTTTACAGACCACCCCTGTTTCCATGATGCCTTCAGGGTCCTTTACAGACCTTCTGCATCCTCAGCTGGTATTCGGCTGCCTTCCTCTTCAGATCCTCACTGGACTGACGAGACTCTTTCAGCTCAGACTCGTACAGGTCGCTACGACGACGAGCAGCTGACAGGTCCTCCTCCAGCTGACGGATAGAAACCGTCATCTCCTCCACCTGAGCATGGTACTCCTGCAGAGGAAACAAGGAAACCACTGGGTGAGAGAGGAGAGGAGACAAGAGGTTTTTTTGGTTTTTAAAATCCCTTTTATTAAACTATTGCACTTTCAGCATAACTTTTTTACCTCATCACTTGAGGGAAGAACACAACAAGCAGCAACAAATACACAGCCAGTAAACAATCAAGAGAGAGAGAG